>NW_027226955.1:0-30542 GCF_037783145.1 Equus przewalskii
GCCCTAGAGCTGAAAGGCACAACGTGCAGGCTTCTTTCCAAAGGGCGAGTTGGGCCCCACAGCATCTTGCTTCCAGCTCTTTGGGAAGCTAAGAAACAACTCGCTCTGCACAGTGCTCTTACAGCCTACCGGGAACATCTCTTCCAAAGGCCTGTGAAACGCAGTTTCTTTGCAGGCCTGATCTGGCAGAAGTAGGACTTCTGCTCTGGGTGTGCTACATTGCCCTAGAGCTGAAAGGCACAACGTGCAGGCTTCTTTCCAAAGGGCGAGTTGGGCCCCACAGCATCTTGCTTCCAGCTCTTTGGGAAGCTAAGAAACAACTCGCTCTGCACAGTGCTCTTACAGCCTACCGGGAACATCTCTTCCAAAGGCCTGTGAAACGCAGTTTCTTTGCAGGCCTGATCTGGCTGAAGTAGGACTTCTGCTCTGGGTGTGCTACATTGCCCTAGAGCTGAAAGGCACAACGTGCAGGCTTCTTTCCAAAGGGCGAGTTGGGCCCCACAGCATCTTGCTTCCAGCTCTTTGGGAAGCTAAGAAACAACTCGCTCTGCACAGTGCTCTTACAGCCTACCGGGAACATCTCTTCCAAAGGCCTGTGAAACGCAGTTTCTTTGCAGGCCTGATCTGGCTGAAGTAGGACTTCTGCTCTGGGTGTGCTACATTGCCCTAGAGCTGAAAGGCACAACGTGCAGGCTTCTTTCCAAAGGGCGAGTTGGGCCCCACAGCATCTTGCTTCCAGCTCTTTGGGAAGCTAAGAAACAACTCGCTCTGCACAGTGCTCTTACAGCCTACCGGGAACATCTCTTCCAAAGGCCTGTGAAACGCAGTTTCTTTGCAGGCCTGATCTGGCTGAAGTAGGACTTCTGCTCTGGGTGTGCTACATTGCCCTAGAGCTGAAAGGCACAACGTGCAGGCTTCTTTCCAAAGGGCGAGTTGGGCCCCACAGCATCTTGCTTCCAGCTCTTTGGGAAGCTAAGAAACAACTCGCTCTGCACAGTGCTCTTACAGCCTACCGGGAACATCTCTTCCAAAGGCCTGTGAAACGCAGTTTCTTTGCAGGCCTGATCTGGCTGAAGTAGGACTTCTGCTCTGGGTGTGCTACATTGCCCTAGAGCTGAAAGGCACAACGTGCAGGCTTCTTTCCAAAGGGCGAGTTGGGCCCCACAGCATCTTGCTTCCAGCTCTTTGGGAAGCTAAGAAACAACTCGCTCTGCACAGTGCTCTTACAGCCTACCGGGAACATCTCTTCCAAAGGCCTGTGAAACGCAGTTTCTTTGCAGGCCTGATCTGGCTGAAGTAGGACTTCTGCTCTGGGTGTGCTACATTGCCCTAGAGCTGAAAGGCACAACGTGCAGGCTTCTTTCCAAAGGGCGAGTTGGGCCCCACAGCATCTTGCTTCCAGCTCTTTGGGAAGCTAAGAAACAACTCGCTCTGCACAGTGCTCTTACAGCCTACCGGGAACATCTCTTCCAAAGGCCTGTGAAACGCAGTTTCTTTGCAGGCCTGATCTGGCTGAAGTAGGACTTCTGCTCTGGGTGTGCTACATTGCCCTAGAGCTGAAAGGCACAACGTGCAGGCTTCTTTCCAAAGGGCGAGTTGGGCCCCACAGCATCTTGCTTCCAGCTCTTTGGGAAGCTAAGAAACAACTCGCTCTGCACAGTGCTCTTACAGCCTACCGGGAACATCTCTTCCAAAGGCCTGTGAAACGCAGTTTCTTTGCAGGCCTGATCTGGCTGAAGTAGGACTTCTGCTCTGGGTGTGCTACATTGCCCTAGAGCTGAAAGGCACAACGTGCAGGCTTCTTTCCAAAGGGCGAGTTGGGCCCCACAGCATCTTGCTTCCAGCTCTTTGGGAAGCTAAGAAACAACTCGCTCTGCACAGTGCTCTTACAGCCTACCGGGAACATCTCTTCCAAAGGCCTGTGAAACGCAGTTTCTTTGCAGGCCTGATCTGGCTGAAGTAGGACTTCTGCTCTGGGTGTGCTACATTGCCCTAGAGCTGAAAGGCACAACGTGCAGGCTTCTTTCCAAAGGGCGAGTTGGGCCCCACAGCATCTTGCTTCCAGCTCTTTGGGAAGCTAAGAAACAACTCGCTCTGCACAGTGCTCTTACAGCCTACCGGGAACATCTCTTCCAAAGGCCTGTGAAACGCAGTTTCTTTGCAGGCCTGATCTGGCTGAAGTAGGACTTCTGCTCTGGGTGTGCTACATTGCCCTAGAGCTGAAAGGCACAACGTGCAGGCTTCTTTCCAAAGGGCGAGTTGGGCCCCACAGCATCTTGCTTCCAGCTCTTTGGGAAGCTAAGAAACAACTCGCTCTGCACAGTGCTCTTACAGCCTACCGGGAACATCTCTTCCAAAGGCCTGTGAAACGCAGTTTCTTTGCAGGCCTGATCTGGCTGAAGTAGGACTTCTGCTCTGGGTGTGCTACATTGCCCTAGAGCTGAAAGGCACAACGTGCAGGCTTCTTTCCAAAGGGCGAGTTGGGCCCCACAGCATCTTGCTTCCAGCTCTTTGGGAAGCTAAGAAACAACTCGCTCTGCACAGTGCTCTTACAGCCTACCGGGAACATCTCTTCCAAAGGCCTGTGAAACGCAGTTTCTTTGCAGGCCTGATCTGGCTGAAGTAGGACTTCTGCTCTGGGTGTGCTACATTGCCCTAGAGCTGAAAGGCACAACGTGCAGGCTTCTTTCCAAAGGGCGAGTTGGGCCCCACAGCATCTTGCTTCCAGCTCTTTGGGAAGCTAAGAAACAACTCGCTCTGCACAGTGCTCTTACAGCCTACCGGGAACATCTCTTCCAAAGGCCTGTGAAACGCAGTTTCTTTGCAGGCCTGATCTGGCTGAAGTAGGACTTCTGCTCTGGGTGTGCTACATTGCCCTAGAGCTGAAAGGCACAACGTGCAGGCTTCTTTCCAAAGGGCGAGTTGGGCCCCACAGCATCTTGCTTCCAGCTCTTTGGGAAGCTAAGAAACAACTCGCTCTGCACAGTGCTCTTACAGCCTACCGGGAACATCTCTTCCAAAGGCCTGTGAAACGCAGTTTCTTTGCAGGCCTGATCTGGCTGAAGTAGGACTTCTGCTCTGGGTGTGCTACATTGCCCTAGAGCTGAAAGGCACAACGTGCAGGCTTCTTTCCAAAGGGCGAGTTGGGCCCCACAGCATCTTGCTTCCAGCTCTTTGGGAAGCTAAGAAACAACTCGCTCTGCACAGTGCTCTTACAGCCTACCGGGAACATCTCTTCCAAAGGCCTGTGAAACGCAGTTTCTTTGCAGGCCTGATCTGGCTGAAGTAGGACTTCTGCTCTGGGTGTGCTACATTGCCCTAGAGCTGAAAGGCACAACGTGCAGGCTTCTTTCCAAAGGGCGAGTTGGGCCCCACAGCATCTTGCTTCCAGCTCTTTGGGAAGCTAAGAAACAACTCGCTCTGCACAGTGCTCTTACAGCCTACCGGGAACATCTCTTCCAAAGGCCTGTGAAACGCAGTTTCTTTGCAGGCCTGATCTGGCTGAAGTAGGACTTCTGCTCTGGGTGTGCTACATTGCCCTAGAGCTGAAAGGCACAACGTGCAGGCTTCTTTCCAAAGGGCGAGTTGGGCCCCACAGCATCTTGCTTCCAGCTCTTTGGGAAGCTAAGAAACAACTCGCTCTGCACAGTGCTCTTACAGCCTACCGGGAACATCTCTTCCAAAGGCCTGTGAAACGCAGTTTCTTTGCAGGCCTGATCTGGCTGAAGTAGGACTTCTGCTCTGGGTGTGCTACATTGCCCTAGAGCTGAAAGGCACAACGTGCAGGCTTCTTTCCAAAGGGCGAGTTGGGCCCCACAGCATCTTGCTTCCAGCTCTTTGGGAAGCTAAGAAACAACTCGCTCTGCACAGTGCTCTTACAGCCTACCGGGAACATCTCTTCCAAAGGCCTGTGAAACGCAGTTTCTTTGCAGGCCTGATCTGGCTGAAGTAGGACTTCTGCTCTGGGTGTGCTACATTGCCCTAGAGCTGAAAGGCACAACGTGCAGGCTTCTTTCCAAAGGGCGAGTTGGGCCCCACAGCATCTTGCTTCCAGCTCTTTGGGAAGCTAAGAAACAACTCGCTCTGCACAGTGCTCTTACAGCCTACCGGGAACATCTCTTCCAAAGGCCTGTGAAACGCAGTTTCTTTGCAGGCCTGATCTGGCTGAAGTAGGACTTCTGCTCTGGGTGTGCTACATTGCCCTAGAGCTGAAAGGCACAACGTGCAGGCTTCTTTCCAAAGGGCGAGTTGGGCCCCACAGCATCTTGCTTCCAGCTCTTTGGGAAGCTAAGAAACAACTCGCTCTGCACAGTGCTCTTACAGCCTACCGGGAACATCTCTTCCAAAGGCCTGTGAAACGCAGTTTCTTTGCAGGCCTGATCTGGCTGAAGTAGGACTTCTGCTCTGGGTGTGCTACATTGCCCTAGAGCTGAAAGGCACAACGTGCAGGCTTCTTTCCAAAGGGCGAGTTGGGCCCCACAGCATCTTGCTTCCAGCTCTTTGGGAAGCTAAGAAACAACTCGCTCTGCACAGTGCTCTTACAGCCTACCGGGAACATCTCTTCCAAGGCCTGTGAAACGCAGTTTCTTTGCAGGCCTGATCTGGCTGAAGTAGGACTTCTGCTCTGGGTGTGCTACATTGCCCTGAGAGCTGAAAGGCACAACGTGCCAGCTTCTTTCCAAAGGGCGAGTTGGGAACCACAGCATCTTGCTTCCAGCTCTTTGGGAAGCTAAGAAACAACTGGCTCTGCACAGTGCTCTTACAGCCTAGTGGGAACATGTCTTCCAAAGGCCTGTGAAACGCAGTTTCTTTGCAGGCCTGATCTGGCTGAAGTAGGACTTCTGCTCTGGGTGTGCTACATTGCCCTAGAGCTGAAAGGCACAACGTGCAGGCTTCTTTCCAAAGGGCGAGTTGGGCCCCACAGCATCTTGCTTCCAGCTCTTTGGGAAGCTAAGAAACAACGCGCTCTGCACAGTGCTCTTACAGCCTACCGGGAACATCTCTTCCAAAGGCCTGTGAAACGCAGTTTCTTTGCAGGCCTGATCTGGCTGAAGTAGGACTTCTGCTCTGGGTGTGCTACATTGCCCTAGAGCTGAAAGGCACAACGTGCAGGCTTCTTTCCAAAGGGCGAGTTGGGCCCCACAGCATCTTGCTTCCAGCTTTTGGGAAGCTAAGAAACAACTCGCTCTTCACAGTGCTCTTACAGCCTACCGGAAACATCTCTTCCAAAGGCCTGTGAAACGCAGTTTCTTTGCAGGCCTGATCTGGCTGAAGTAGGACATCTGCTCTGGGTGTGCTACATTGCCCTAGAGCTGAAAGGCACAACGTGCAGGCTTCTTTCCAAAGGGCGAGTTGGGCCCCACAGCATCTTGCTTCCAGCTCTTTGGGAAGCTAAGAAACAACTCGCTCTGCACAGTGCTCTTACAGCCTACCGGGAACATCTCTTCCAAAGGCCTGTGAAACGCAGTTTCTTTGCAGGCCTGATCTGGCTGAAGTAGGACTTCTGCTCTGGGTGTGCTACATTGCCCTAGAGCTGAAAGGCACAACGTGCAGGCTTCTTTGCAAAGGGCGAGTTGGGCCACACAGCATCTTGCTTCCAGCTCTTTGGGAAGCTAAGAAACAACTCGCTCTGCACAGTGCTCTTACAGCCTACCGGGAACATCTCTTCCAAAGGCCTGTGAAACGCAGTTTCTTTGCAGGCCTGATCTGGCTGAAGTAGGACTTCTGCTCTGGGTGTGCTACATTGCCCTAGAGCTGAAAGGCACAACGTGCAGGCTTCTTTCCAAAGGGCGAGTTGGGCCCCACAGCATCTTGCTTCCAGCTCTTTGGGAAGCTAAGAAACAACTCGCTCTGCACAGTGCTCTTACAGCCTACCGGGAACATCTCTTAAAAAGGCCTGTGAAACGCAGCTTCTTTGCAGGCCTGATCTGGCTGAAGTAGGACTTCTGCTCTGGGTGTGCTACATTGCCCTAGAGCTGGAAGGCACAACGTGCAGGCTTCTTTCCAAAGGGCGAGTTGGGCCCCACAGCATCTTGCTTCCAGCTCTTTGGGAAGCTAAGAAACAACTCGCTCTGCACAGTGCTCTTACAGCCTACCGGCAACATCTCTTCCAAAGGCCTGTGAAACGCAGTTTCTTTGCAGGCCTGATCTGGCTGACGTAGGACTTCTGCTCTGGGTGTGCTACATTGCCCTAGAGCTGAAAGGCACAACGTGCAGGCTTCTTTCCAAAGGGCGAGTTGGGCCCCACAGCATCTTGCTTCCAGCTCTTTGGGAAGCTAAGAAACAACTCGCTCTGCACAGTGCCCTTACAGCCTACCGGGAACATCTCTTCCAAAGCCCTGTGAAACGCAGTTTCTTTGCAGGCCTGATCTGGCTGAAGTAGGACTTCTGCTCTGGGTGTGCTACATTGCCCTAGAGCTGAAAGGCACAACGTGCAGGCTTCTTTCCAAAGGGTGAGTTGGGTCCCACAGCATCTTGCTTCCAGCTCCTTTGGGAAGCTAAGAAACAACTCGCTCTGCACAGCTCTCTTACAGCCATCCGGGAACATCTCCTGCAAAGGCCTGTGGAACGGAGTTTCTTTGCAGGCCTGATCTGGCTGAAGTAGGACTTCTGCTCTGGGTGTGCTACTTTGCCCGAGAGCTGAAAGGCACAACGTGCAGGCTTCTTTCCAAAGGGCGAGTTGGGCCCCACAGCATCTTGCTTCCAGCTCTTTGGGAATCTAAGAAACAACTCGCTCTGCACAGTGCTCTTCCAGCCTACCGGGAACATCTCTTACAAAGGCCTGTGAAACGCAGTTTCTTTGCAGGCCTGATCTGGCTGAAGTAGGACTTCTGCTCTGGGTGTGCTACATTGCTCGAGAGCTGAAAGGCACAACGTGCAGGCTTCTTTCCAAAGGGCGAGTTGGGCCCCAAAGCATCCTGCTTCCAGCTCTTTGGGAAGCTAAGAAAGAACTCGCTCTGCACAGTGCTCTTACAGCCTACCGCTATCATCTCTTACAAAGGCCTGTGAAACGCAGTTTCTTTGCAGGCCTGATCTGGCTGAAGTAGAACTTCTGCTCTGGGTGGGCTACATTGCCCTAGAGCTGAAAGGCACAACGTTCAGTCTTCTTTCCAAAGGGCGAGTTGGGCCCCACAGCATCTTGCTTCCAGCTCTTTGGGAAGATAAGAAACAACTCGCTCTGCATAGTGCTCTTACAGCCTACCTGGAACATCTCTTACAAAGGCCTGTGACATGCACTTTCTTTGCAGGCCTGATCTGGCTGAAGTAGAACTTCTGCTCTGCGTGTGCGACATTGCCCGAGAGCTGAAAGGCACAACGTGCAGTCGTCTTTCGAAAGGGCGAGTTTGGCCCCAAAGCATCTTGCTTCCAGCTCTTTGGGAAGCTTAGAAACAACTCGCTCTGCACAGTGCTCTTACAGCCAACCGGGAACATCTCTTCCAAAGGCCTGTGAAACGCAGTTTCTATGCAGGCCTGATCTGGCTGAAGTAGGACTTCTGCTCTGGGTGTGCTACATTGCCCTAGAGCTGAAAGGCACAACGTGCAGGCTTCTTTCCAAAGGGCGAGTTGGGCCCCACAGCATCTTGCTTCCAGCTCTTTGGGAAGCTAAGAAACAACTCGCTCTGCACAGTGCTCTTACAGCCTACCGGGGACATCTCTTCCAAAGGCCTGTGAAACGCAGTTTCTTTGCAGGCCTGATCTGGCTGAAGTAGGACTTCTGCTCTCAGTGTGCTACTTTGCCCTAGAGCCGAAAGGCACAACGTGCAGGCTTCTTTCCAAAGGGCGAGTTGGGCCCCACAGCATCTTGCTTCCAGCTCTTTGGGAAGCTAAGAAACAACTCGCTCTGCACAGTGCTCTTACAGCCTACCGGGAACATCTCTTTCAAAGGCCTGTGAAACGCAGTTTCTTTGCAGGCCTGATCTGGCTGAAGTAGGACTTCTGCCCTGGGTGTGCTACATTGCCCTAGAGCTGAAAGTCTCAACGTGCAGGCTGCTTTCCAAAGGGCGAGTTGGGCCCCACAGCATCTTGCTTCCAGCTCTTTGGGAAGCTAAGAAACAACTCGCTCTGCACAGTGCTCTTACAGCCTACCGGGAACATCTCTTCCAAAGGCCTGTGAAACGCAGTTTCTTTGCAGGCCTGATCTGGCTGAAGTAGGACTTCTGCTCTGGGTGTGCTACATTGCCCTAGAGCTGAAAGGCACAACGTGCAGGCTTCTTTCCAAAGGGCGAGCTGGGCCCCACAGCATCTTGCTTCCAGCTCTTTGGGAAGCTAAGAAACAACTCGCTCTGCACAGTGCTCTTACAGCCTACCGGGAACATCTCTTCCAAAGGCCTGTGAAACGCAGTTTCTTTGCAGGCCTGATCTGGCTGAAGTAGGACTTCTGCTCTGGGTGTGCTACATTGCCCTAGAGCTGAAAGGCACAACGTGCAGGCTTCTTTCCAAAGGGCGAGTTGGGCCCCACAGCATCTTGCTTCCAGCTCTTTGGGAAGCTAAGAAACAACTCGCTCTGCACAGTGCTCTTACAGCCTACCGGGAACATCTCTTCCAAAGGCCTGTGAAACGCAGTTTCTTTGCAGGCCTGATCTGGCTGAAGTAGGACTTCTGCTCTGGGTGTGCTACATTGCCCTAGAGCTGAAAGGCACAACGTGCAGGCTTCTTTCCAAAGGGCGAGTTGGGCCCCACAGCATCTTGCTTCCAGCTCTTTGGGAAGCTAAGAAACAACTCGCTCTGCACAGTGCTCTTACAGCCTACCGGGAACATCTCTTCCAAAGGCCTGTGAAATGCAGTTTCTTTGCAGGCCTGATCTGGCTGAAGTCGGACTTCTGCTCTGGGTGTGCTACTTTGCCCTAGAGCTGAAAGGCACAACGTGCAGGCTTCTTTCCAAAGGGCGAGTTGGGCCCCACAGCATCTTGCTTCCAGCTCTTTGGGAAGCTAAGAAACAACTCGCTCTGCACAGTACTCTTACAGCCTACCGGGAACATCTCTTCCAAAGGCCTGTGAAACGCAGTTTCTTTGCAGGCCTGATCTGGCTGAAGTAGGACTTCTGCTCTGGGTGTGCTACGTTGCCCAGAGCTGAAAGGCACAACGTGCAGGCTTCTTTCCAAAGGGCGAGTTGGGCCCCACAGCATCTTGCTTCCAGCTCTTTGGGAAGCTAAGAAACAACTCGCTCTGCACAGTGCTCTTACAGCCTACCGGGAACATCTCTTCCAAAGGCCTGTGAAACGCAGTTTCTTTGCAGGCCTGATCTGGCTGAAGTAGGACTTCTGCTCTGGGTGTGCTACATTGCCCTAGAGCTGAAAGGCACAACGTGCAGGCTTCTTTCCAAAGGGCGAGTTGGGCCCCACAGCATCTTGCTTCCAGCTCTTTGGGAAGCTAAGAAACAACTCGCTCTGCACAGTGCTCTTACAGCCTACCGGGAACATCTCTTCCAAAGGCCTGTGAAACGCAGTTTCTTTGCAGGCCTGATCTGGCTGAAGTAGGACTTCTGCTCTCAGTGTGCTACTTTGCCCTAGAGCTGAAAGGCACAATGTGCAGGCTTCTTTCCAAAGGGCGAGTTGGTCCCCACAGCATCTTGCTTCCAGCTCTTTGGGAAGCTAAGAAACAACTCGCCCTGCACAGTGCTCTTACAGCCTACCGGGAACATCTCTTCCAAAGGCCTGTGAAACGCAGTTTCTTTGCAGGCCTGATCTGGCTGAAGTAGGACTTCTGCTCTGGGTGTGCTACTTTGCCCAGAGCTGAAAGGCACAACGTGCAGGCTTCTTTCCAAAGGGCGAGTTGGGCCCCACAGCATCTTGCTTCCAGCTCTTTGGGAAGCTAAGAAACAACTCGCTCTGCACAGTGCTCTTACAGCCTACCGGGAACATCTCTTCCAAAGGCCTGTGAAACGCAGTTTCTTTGCAGGCCTGATCTGGCTGAAGTAGGACTTCTGCTCTCGGTGTGCTACTTTGCCCTAGAGCTGAAAGGCACAACGTGCAGGCTTCTTTCCAAAGGGCGAGTTGGGCCCCACAGAATCTTGCTTCCAGCTCTTTGGGAAGCTAAGAAACAACTCGCTCTGCACAGTGCTCTTACAGCCTACCGGGAACATCTCTTCCAAAGGCCTGTGAAACGCAGGTTCTTTGCAGGCCTGATCTGGCTGAAGTAGGACTTCTGCTCTGGGTGTGCTACATTGCCCTAGAGCTGAAAGCCACAACGTGCAGGCTTCTTTCCAAATGGCGAGTTGGGCCCCACAGCATCTTGCTTCCAGCTCTTTGGGAAGCTAAGAAACAACTCGCTCTGCACAGTGCTCTTACAGCCTACCGGGAACATCTCTTCCAAAGGCCTGTGAAACGCAGTTTCTTTGCAGGCCTGATCTGGCTGAAGTCGGACTTCTGCTCTGGGTGTGCTACATTGTCCTAGAGCTGAAAGTCACAACGTGCAGGCTTCTTTCCAAAGGGCGAGTTGGGCCCCACAGCATCTTGCTTCCAGCTCTTTGGGAAGCTAAGAAACAACTCGCTCTGCACAGTGCTCTTACAGCCTACCGGGAACATCTCTTCCAAAGGCCTGTGAAACGCAGTTTCTTTGCAGGCCTGATCTGGCTGAAGTAGGACTTCTGCTCTGGGTGTGCTACTTTGCCCAGAGCTGAAAGGCACAACGTGCAGGCTTCTTTCCAAAGGGCGAGTTGGGCCCCACAGCATCTTGCTTCCAGCTCTTTGGGAAGCTAAGAAACAACTCGCTCTGCACAGTGCTCTTACAGCCTACCGGGAACATCTCTTCCAAAGGCCTGTGAAACGCAGTTTCTTTGCAGGCCTGATCTGGCTGAAGTAGGACTTCTGCTCTGGGTGTGCTACATTGCCCTAGAGCTGAAAGGCACAACGTGCAGGCTTCTTTCCAAAGGGCGAGTTGGGCCCCACAGCATCTTGCTTCCAGCTCTTTGGGAAGCTAAGAAACAACTCGCTCTGCACAGTGCTCTTACAGCTTACCGGGAACATCTCTTCCAAAGGCCTGTGAAACGCAGTTTCTTTGCTGGCCTGATCTGGCTCAAGTAGGACTTCTGCTCTGGGTGTGCTACTTTGCCCTAGAGCTGAAAGGCACAACGTGCAGGCTTCTTTCCAAAGGGCGAGTTGGGCCCCACAGCATCTTGCTTCCAGCTCTTTGGGAAGCTAAGAAACAACTCGCTCTGCACAGTGCTCTTACAGCCTACCGGGAACATCTCTTCCAAAGGCCTGTGAAACGCAGTTTCTTTGCAGGCCTGATCTGGCTGAAGTAGGACTTCTGCTCTGGGTGTGCTACATTGTCCTAGAGCTGAAAGGCACAACGTGCAGGCTTCTTTCCAAAGGGCGAGTTGGGCCCCACAGCATCTTGCTTCCAGCTCTTTGGGAAGCTAAGAAACAACTCGCTCTGCACAGTGCTCTTACAGCCTACCGGGAACATCTCTTCCAAAGGCCTGTGAAACGCAGTTTCTTTGCAGGCCTGATCTGGCTGAAGTAGGACTTCTGCTCTGGGTGTGCTACTTTGCCCAGAGCTGAAAGGCACAACGTGCAGGCTTCTTTCCAAAGGGCGAGTTGGGCCCCACAGCATCTTGCTTCCAGCTCTTTGGGAAGCTAAGAAACAACTCGCTCTGCACAGTGCTCTTACAGCCTACCGGGAACATCTCTTCCAAAGGCCTGTGAAACGCAGTTTCTTTGCAGGCCTGATCTGGCTGAAGTAGGACTTCTGCTCTCGGTGTGCTACTTTGCCCTAGAGCTGAAAGGCACAACGTGCAGGCTTCTTTCCAAAGGGCGAGTTGGGCCCCACAGCATCTTGCTTCCAGCTCTTTGGGAAGCTAAGAAACAACTCGCTCTGCACAGTGCTCTTACAGCCTACCGGGAACATCTCTTCCAAAGGCCTGTGAAACGCAGTTTCTTTGCAGGCCTGATCTGGCTGAAGTAGGACTTCTGCTCTCGGTGTGCTACTTTGCCCTAGAGCTGAAAGGCACAATGTGCAGGCTTCTTTCCAAAGGGCGAGTTGGGCCCCACAGCATCTTGCTTCCAGCTCTTTGGGAAGCTAAGAAACAACTCGCTCTGCACAGTGCTCTTACAGCCTACCGGGAACATCTCTTCCAAAGGCCTGTGAAACGCAGTTTCTTTGCAGGCCTGATCTGGCTGAAGTAGGACTTCTGCTCTGGGTGTGCTACTTTGCCCAGAGCTGAAAGGCACAACGTGCAGGCTTCTTTCCAAAGGGCGAGTTGGGCCCCACAGCATCTTGCTTCCAGCTCTTTGGGAAGCTAAGAAACAACTCGCTCTGCACAGTGCTCTTACAGCCTACCGGGAACATCTCTTCCAAAGGCCTGTGAAACGCAGTTTCTTTGCAGGCCTGATCTGGCTGAAGTAGGACTTGTGCTCTCGGTGTGCTACTTTGCCCTAGAGCTGAAAGGCACAACGTGCAGGCTTCTTTCCAAAGGGCGAGTTGGGCCCCACACATCTTGCTTCAAGCTCTTTTGGAAGCTAAGAAACAACTCGCTCTTCACAGTGCTCTTACAGCCTACCGGGAACATCTCTTCCAAAGGCCTGTGAAACGCAGTTTCTTTGCAGGCCTGATCTGGCTGAAGTAGGACTTCTGCTCTGGGTGTGCTACATTGCCCTAGAGCTGAAAGGCACAACGTGCAGGCTTCTTTCCAAAGGGCGAGTTGGGCCCCACAGCATCTTGCTTCCAGCTCTTTGGGAAGCTAAGAAACAACTCGCTCTGCACAGTGCTCTTACAGCCTACCGGGAACATCTCTTCCAAAGGCCTGTGAAACGCAGTTTCTTTGCAGGCCTGATCTGGCTGAAGTAGGACTTCTGCTCTGGGTGTGCTACATTGCCCTAGAGCTGAAAGGCACAACGTGCAGGCTTCTTTCCAAAGGGCGAGTTGGGCCCCACAGCATCTTGCTTCCAGCTCTTTGGGAAGCTAAGAAACAACTCGCTCTGCACAGTGCTCTTACAGCCTACCGGGAACATCTCTTCCAAAGGCCTGTGAAACGCAGTTTTTTTGCAGGCCTGATCTGGCTGAAGTAGGACTTCTGCTCTGGGTGTGCTACATTGCCCTAGAGCTGAAAGGCACAACGTGCAGGCTTCTTTACAAAGGGCGAGTTGGGCCCCACAGCATCTTGCTTCCAGCTCTTTGGGAAGCTAAGAAACAACTCGCTCTGCACAGTGCTCTTACAGCCTACCGGGAACATCTCTTCCAAAGGCCTGTGAAACGCAGTTTCTTTGCAGGCCTGATCTGGCTGAAGTAGGACTTCTGCTCTGGGTGTGCTACTTTGCCCTAGAGCTGAAAGGCACAACGTGCAGGCTTCTTTCCAAAGGGCGAGTTGGGCCCCACAGCATCTTGCTTCCAGCTCTTTGGGAAGCTAAGAAACAACTCGCTCTGCACAGTGCTCTTACAGCCTACCGGGAACATCTCTTCCAAAGGCCTGTGAAACGCAGTTTCTTTGCAGGCCTGATCTGGCTGAAGTAGGACTTCTGCTCTGGGTGTGCTACATTGCCCTAGAGCTGAAAGGCACAACGTGCAGGCTTCTTTCCAAAGGGCGAGTTGGGCCCCACAGCATCTTGCTTCCAGCTCTTTGGGAAGCTAAGAAACAACTCGCTCTGCACAGTGCTCTTACAGCCTACCGGGAACATCTCTTCCAAAGGCCTGTGAAACGCAGTTTCTTTGCAGGCCTGATCTGGCTGAAGTAGGACTTCTGCTCTGGGTGTGCTACATTGCCCTAGAGCTGAAAGGCACAACGTGCAGGCTTCTTTCCAAAGGGCGAGTTGGGCCCCACAGCATCTTGCTTCCAGCTCTTTGGGAAGCTAAGAAACAACTCGCTCTGCACAGTGCTCTTACAGCCTACCGGGAACATCTCTTCCAAAGGCCTGTGAAACGCAGTTTCTTTGCAGGCCTGATCTGGCTGAAGTAGGACTTCTGCTCTGGGTGTGCTACATTGCCCTAGAGCTGAAAGGCACAACGTGCAGGCTTCTTTCCAAAGGGCGAGTTGGGCCCCACAGCATCTTGCTTCCAGCTCTTTGGGAAGCTAAGAAACAACTCGCTCTGCACAGTGCTCTTACAGCCTACCGGGAACATCTCTTCCAAAGGCCTGTGAAACGCAGTTTCTTTGCAGGCCTGATCTGGCTGAAGTAGGACTTCTGCTCTGGGTGTGCTACATTGCCCTAGAGCTGAAAGGCACAACGTGCAGGCTTCTTTCCAAAGGGCGAGTTGGGCCCCACAGCATCTTGCTTCCAGCTCTTTGGGAAGCTAAGAAACAACTCGCTCTGCACAGTGCTCTTACAGCCTACCGGGAACATCTCTTCCAAAGGCCTGTGAAACGCAGTTTCTTTGCAGGCCTGATCTGGCTGAAGTAGGACTTCTGCTCTGGGTGTGCTACATTGCCCTAGAGCTGAAAGGCACAACGTGCAGGCTTCTTTCCAAAGGGCGAGTTTGGCCCCACAGCATCTTGCTTCCAGCTCTTTGGGAAGCTAAGAAACAACTCGCTCTGCACAGTGCTCTTACAGCCTACCGGGAACATCTCTTCCAAAGGCCTGTGAAACGCAGTTTCTTTGCAGGCCTGATCTGGCTGAAGTAGGACTTCTGCTCTGGGTGTGCTACATTGCCCTAGAGCTGAAAGGCACAACGTGCAGGCTTCTTTCCAAAGGGCGAGTTGGGCCCCACAGCATCTTGCTTCCAGCTCTTTGGGAAGCTAAGAAACAACTCGCTCTGCACAGTGCTCTTACAGCCTACCGGGAACATCTCTTCCAAAGGCCTGTGAAACGCAGTTTCTTTGCAGGCCTGATCTGGCTGAAGCAGGACTTCTGCTCTCGGTGTTCTACTTTGCCCTAGAGCTGAAAGGCACAACGTGCAGGCTTCTTTCCAAAGGGCGAGTTGGGCCCCACAGCATCTTGCTTCCAGCTCTTTGGGAAGCTAAGAAACAACTCGCTCTGCACAGTGCTCTTACAGCCTACCGGGAACATCTCTTCCAAAGGCCTGTGAAACGCAGTTTCTTTGCAGGCCTGATCTGGCAGAGTAGGACTTCTGCTCTGGGTGTGCTACATTGCCCTAGAGCTGAAAGGCACAACGTGCAGGCTTCTTTCCAAAGGGCGAGTTGGGCCCCACAGCATCTTGCTTCCAGCTCTTTGGGAAGCTAAGAAACAACTCGCACTGCACAGTGCTCTTACAGCCTACCGGCAACATTTCTTCCAAAGGCCTGTGAAACGCAGTTTCTTTGCAGGCCTGATCTGGCTGAAGTAGGACTTCTGCTCTGGGTGTGCTACATTGCCCTAGAGCTGAAAGGCAGAACGTGCAGGCTTCTTTCCAAAGGGCGAGTTGGGCCCCACAGCATCTTGCTTCCAGCTCTTTGGGAAGCTAAGAAACAACTCGCTCTGCTCAGTGCTCTTACACACTAGTGTGAACATCTCTTCCAAAGGCCTGTGAAACGCAGTTTCTTTGCAGGCCTGATCTGGCTGAAGTAGAACTTCTGCTCTGGGTGTGCTACATTGCCCTAGAGCTGAAAGGCACAACGTGCAGGCTTCTTTCCAAAGGGCGAGTTGGGCCCCACAGCATCTTGCTTCCAGCTCTTTGGGAAGCTAAGAAACAACTCGCTCTGCACAGTGCTCTTACAGCCTACCGGCAACATCTCTTCCAAAGGCCTGTGAAACGCAGTTTCTTTGCAGGCCTGATCTGGCTGAAGTAGGACTTCTGCTCTGGGTGTGCTACATTGCCCTAGAGCTGAAAGGCACAACGTGCAGGCTTCTTTCCAAAGGGCGAGTTGGGCCCCACAGCATCTTGCTTCCAGCTCTTTGGGAAGCTAAGAAACAACTCGCTCTGCACAGTGCTCTTACAGCCTACCGGGAACATCTCTTCCAAAGGCCTGTGAAACGCAGTTTCTTTGCAGGCCTCATCTGGCTGAAGTAGGACTTCTGCTCTGGGTGTGCTACATTGCCCTAGAGCTGAAAGGCACAACGTGCAGGCTTCTTTCCAAAGGGCGAGTTGGGCCCCACAGCATCTTGCTTCCAGCTCATTGGGAAGCTAAGAAAAAAGTCGCTCTGCACAGTGCTCTTACAGCCTACCGGGAACATCTCTTCCAAAGGCCTGTGAAACGCAGTTTCTTTGCAGGCCTGATCTGGCTGAAGTAGGACTTCTGCTCTCAGTGTGCTACTTTGCCCTAGAGCCGAAAGGCACAACGTGCAGGCTTTTTTGCAAAGGGCGAGTTGGGCCCCACAGCATCTTGCTTCCAGCTCTTTCGGAAGCTAAGAAACAACTCGCTCTGCACAGTGCTCTTACAGCCTACCGGGAACATCTCTTCCAAAGGCCTGTGAAACGCAGTTTCTTTGCAGGCCTGATCTGGCTGAAGTAGGACTTCTGCTCTGGGTGTGCTACATTGCCCTAGAGCTGAAAGGCACAACGTGCAGGCTTCTTTCCAAAGGGCGAGTTGGGCCCCACAGCATCTTGCTTCCAGCTCTTTGGGAAGCTAAGAAACAACTCGCTCTGCACAGTGCTCTTACAGCCTACCGGGAACATCTCTTCCAAAGGCCTGTGAAACGCAGTTTCTTTGCAGGCCTGATCTGGCTGAAGCAGGACTTCTGCTCTCGGTGTTCTACTTTGCCCTAGAGCTGAAAGGCACAACGTGCAGGCTTCTTTCCAAAGGGCGAGTTGGGCCCCACAGCATCTTGCTTCCAGCTCTTTGGGAAGCTAAGAAACAACTCGCTCTGCACAGTGCTCTTACAGCCTACCTGGAACATCTCTTCCAAAGGTCTGTGAAACGCAGTTTCTTTGCAGGCCTGATCTGGCAGAGTAGGACTTCTGCTCTGGGTGTGCTACATTGCCCTAGAGCTGAAAGGCACAACGTGCAGGCTTCTTTCCAAAGGGCGAGTTGGGCCCCACAGCATCTTGCTTCCAGCTCTTTGGGAAGCTAAGAAACAACTCGCACTGCACAGTGCTCTTACAGCCTACCGGCAACATTTCTTCCAAAGGCCTGTGAAACGCAGTTTCTTTGCAGGCCTGATCTGGCTGAAGTAGGATTTCAGCTCTGGGTGTGCTACATTGCCCTAGAGCTGAAAGGCAGAACGTGCAGGCTTCTTTCCAGAGGGCGAGTTGGGCCCCACAGCATCTTGCTTCCAGCTCTTTGGGAAGCTAAGAAACAACTCGCTCTGCTCAGTGCTCTTACACACTAGTGTGAACATCTCTTCCAAAGGCCTGTGAAACGCAGTTTCTTTGCAGGCCTGATCTGGCTGAAGTAGGACTTCTGCTCTGGGTGTGCTACATTGCCCTAGAGCTGAAAGGCACAACGTGCAGGCTTCTTTCCATAGGGCGAGTTGGGCTCCACAGCATCTTGCTTCCAGCTCTTTGGGAAGCTAAGAAACAACTCGCTCTGCACAGTGCTCTTACAGCCTACCGGGAACATCTCTTCCAAAGGCCTGTGAAACGCAGTTTCTTTGCAGGTCTGATCTGGCTGAAGTAGGACTTCTGCTATGGGTGTGCTACATTGCCCTAGAGCTGAAAGGCACAACGTGCAGGCTTCTTTCCAAAGGGCGAGTTGGGCCCCACAGCATCTTGCTTCCAGCTCTTTGGGAAGCTAAGAAACAACTCGCTCTGCACAGTGCTCTTACAGCCTACCGGGAACATCTCTTACAAAGGCCTGTGAAACGCAGTTTCTTTGCAGGCCTGATCTGGCTGAAGCAGGACTTCTGCTCTCGATGTTCTACTTTGCCCTAGAGCTGAAAGGCACAACGTGCAGGCTTCTATCCAAAGGGCGAGTTGGTCCCCACAACATCTTGCTTCCACCTCTTTGGGAAGCTAAGAAACAACTCGCTCTGCACAGTGCTCTTACAGCCTACCGGGAACATCTCTTCCAAAGGCCTGTGAAACGCAGTTTCTTTGCAGGCCTGATCTGGCTGAAGTAGGACTTCTGCTCTGGGTGTGCTACATTGCCCTAGAGCTGAAAGGCACAACGTGCAGGCTTCTTTCCAAAGGGCGAGTTGGGCCCCACAGCATCTTGCTTCCAGCTCTTTGGGAAGCTAAGAAACAACTCGCTCTGCACAGTGCTCTTACAGCCTACCGGGAACATCACTTCCAAAGGCCTGTGAAACGCAGTTTCTTTGCAGGCCTGATCTGGCTGAAGTAGGACTTCTGCTCTGGGTGTGCTACATTGCCCTAGAGCTGAAAGGCACAACGTGCAGGCTTCTTTCCAAAGGGCGAGTTGGGCCCCACAGCATCTTGCTTCCAGCTCTTTGGGAAGCTAAGAAACAACTCGCTCTGCACAGTGCTCTTACAGCCTACCGGTAACATCTCTTCCAAAGGCCTGTGAAACGCAGTTTCTTTGCAGGCCTGATCTGGCTGAAGTAGGACTTCTGCTCTGGGTGTGCTACATTGCCCTAGAGCTGAAAGGCACAACGTGCAGGCTTCTTTCCAAAGGGCGAGTTGGGCCCCACAGCATCTTGCTTCCAGCTCTTTGGGAAGCTAAGAAACAACTCGCTCTGCACAGTGCTCTTACAGCCTACCGGGAACATCTCTTCCAAAGGCCTGTGAAACGCAGTTTCTTTGCAGGCCTGATCTGGCTGAAGCAGGACTTCTGCTCTCGGTGTTCTACTTTGCCCTAGAGCTGAAAGGCACAACGTGCAGGCTTCTTTCCAAAGGGCGAGTTGGTCCCCACAGCATCTTGCTTCCAGCTCTTTGGGAAGCTAAGAAACAACTCGCTCTGCACAGTGCTCTTACAGCCTACCTGGAACATCTCTTCCAAAGGCCTGTGAAACGCAGTTTCTTTGCAGGCCTGATCTGGCAGAGTAGGACTTCTGCTCTGGGTGTGCTACATTGCCCTAGAGCTGAAAGGCACAACGTGCAGGCTTCTTTCCAAAGGGCGAGTTGGGCCCCACAGCATCTTGCTTCCAGCTCTTTGGGAAGCTAAGAAACAACTCGCACTGCACAGTGCTCTTACAGCCTACCAGCAACATTTCTTCCAAAGGCCTGTGAAACGCAGTTTCTTTGCAGGCCTGATCTGGCTGAAGTAGGACTTCTGCTCTGGGTGTGCTACATTGCCCTAGAGCTGAAAGGCAGAACGTGCAGGCTTCTTTCCAAAGGGCGAGTTGGGCCCCACAGCATCTTGCTTCCAGCTCTTTCGGAAGCTAAGAAACAACTCGCTCTGCTCAGTGCTCTTACACACTAGTGTGAACATCTCTTCCAAAGGCCTGTGAAACGCAGTTTCTTTGCAGGCCTGATCTGGCTGAAGTAGAACTTCTGCTCTGGGTGTGCTACATTGCCCTAGAGCTGAAAGCCACAACGTGCAGGCTTCTTTCCAAAGGGTGAGTTGGGCCCCACAGCATCTTGCTTCCAGCTCTTTGGGAAGCTAAGAAACAACTCGCTCTGCACAGTGCTCTTACAGCCTACCGGCAACATCTCTTCCAAAGGCCTGTGAAACGCAGTTTCTTTGCAGGCCTGATCTGGCTGAAGTAGGACTTCTGCTCTGGGTGTGCTACATTGCCCTAGAGCTGAAAGGCACAACGTGCAGGCTTCTTTCCAAAGGGCGAGTTGGGCCCCACAGCATCTTGCTTCCAGCTCTTTGGGAAGCTAAGAAACAACTCGCTCTGCACAGTGCTCTTACAGCCTACCGGGAACATCTCTTCCAAAGGCCTGTGAAACGCAGTTTCTTTGCAGGCCTCATCTGGCTGAAGTAGGACTTCTGCTCTGGGTGTGCTACATTGCCCTAGAGCTGAAAGGCACAACGTGCAGGCTTCTTTCCAAAGGGCGAGTTGGGCCCCACAGCATCTTGCTTCCAGCTCATTGGGAAGCTAAGAAAAAAGTCGCTCTGCACAGTGCTCTTACAGCCTACCGGGAACATCTCTTCCAAAGGCCTGTGAAACGCAGTTTCTTTGCAGGCCTGATCTGGCTGAAGTAGGACTTCTGCTCTCAGTGTGCTACTTTGCCCTAGAGCCGAAAGGCACAACGTGCAGGCTTTTTTGCAAAGGGCGAGTTGGGCCCCACAGCATCTTGCTTCCAGCTCTTTCGGAAGCTAAGAAACAACTCGCTCTGCACAGTGCTCTTACAGCCTACCGGGAACATCTCTTCCAAAGGCCTGTGAAACGCAGTTTCTTTGCAGGCCTGATCTGGCTGAAGTAGGACTTCTGCTCTGGGTGTGCTACATTGCCCTAGAGCTGAAAGGCACAACGTGCAGGCTTCTTTCCAAAGGGCGAGTTGGGCCCCACAGCATCTTGCTTCCAGCTCTTTGGGAAGCTAAGAAACAACTCGCTCTGCACAGTGCTCTTACAGCCTACCGGCAACATCTCTTCCAAAGGCCTGTGAAACGCAGTTTCTTTGCAGGCCTGATCTGGCTGAAGCAGGACTTCTGCTCTCGGTGTTCTACTTTGCCCTAGAGCTGAAAGGCACAACGTGCAGGCTTCTTTCCAAAGGGCGAGTTGGGCCCCACAGCATCTTGCTTCCAGCTCTTTGGGAAGCTAAGAAACAACTCGCTCTGCACAGTGCTCTTACAGCCTACCTGGAACATCTCTTCCAAAGGTCTGTGAAACGCAGTTTCTTTGCAGGCCTGATCTGGCAGAGTAGGACTTCTGCTCTGGGTGTGCTACATTGCCCTAGAGCTGAAAGGCACAACGTGCAGGCTTCTTTCCAAAGGGCGAGTTGGGCCCCACAGCATCTTGCTTCCAGCTCTTTGGGAAGCTAAGAAACAACTCGCACTGCACAGTGCTCTTACAGCCTACCAGCAACATTTCTTCCAAAGGCCTGTGAAACGCAGTTTCTTTGCAGGCCTGATCTGGCTGAAGTAGGATTTCAGCTCTGGGTGTGCTACATTGCCCTAGAGCTGAAAGGCAGAACGTGCAGGCTTCTTTCCAGAGGGCGAGTTGGGCCCCACAGCATCTTGCTTCCAGCTCTTTGGGAAGCTAAGAAACAACTCGCTCTGCTCAGTGCTCTTACACACTAGTGTGAACATCTCTTCCAAAGGCCTGTGAAACGCAGTTTCTTTGCAGGCCTGATCTGGCTGAAGTAGGACTTCTGCTCTGGGTGTGCTACATTGCCCTAGAGCTGAAAGGCACAACGTGCAGGCTTCTTTCCATAGGGCGAGTTGGGCTCCACAGCATCTTGCTTCCAGCTCTTTGGGAAGCTAAGAAACAACTCGCTCTGCACAGTGCTCTTACAGCCTACCGGGAACATCTCTTCCAAAGGCCTGTGAAACGCAGTTTCTTTGCAGGTCTGATCTGGCTGAAGTAGGACTTCTGCTATGGGTGTGCTAAATTGCCCTAGAGCTGAAAGGCACAACGTGCAGGCTTCTTTCCAAAGGGCGAGTTGGGCCCCACAGCATCTTGCTTCCAGCTCTTTGGGAAGCTAAGAAACAACTCGCTCTGCACAGTGCTCTTACAGCCTACCGGGAACATCTCTTACAAAGGCCTGTGAAACGCAGTTTCTTTGCAGGCCTGATCTGGCTGAAGCAGGACTTCTGCTCTCGATGTTCTACTTTGCCCTAGAGCTGAAAGGCACAACGTGCAGGCTTCTATCCAAAGGGCGAGTTGGTCCCCACAACATCTTGCTTCCACCTCTTTGGGAAGCTAAGAAACAACTCGCTCTGCACAGTGCTCTTACAGCCTACCGGGAACATCTCTTCCAAAGGCCTGTGAAACGCAGTTTCTTTGCAGGCCTGATCTGGCTGAAGTAGGACTTCTGCTCTGGGTGTGCTACATTGCCCTAGAGCTGAAAGGCACAACGTGCAGGCTTCTTTCCAAAGGGCGAGTTGGGCCCCACAGCATCTTGCTTCCAGCTCTTTGGGAAGCTAAGAAACAACTCGCTCTGCACAGTGCTCTTACAGCCTACCGGGAGCATCACTTCCAAAGGCCTGTGAAACGCAGTTTCTTTGCAGGCCTGATCTGGCTGAAGTAGGACTTCTGCTCTGGGTGTGCTACATTGCCCTAGAGCTGAAAGGCACAACGTGCAGGCTTCTTTCCAAAGGGCGAGTTTGGCCCCACAGCATCTTGCTTCCAGCTCTTTGGGAAGCTAAGAAACAACTCGCTCTGCACAGTGCTCTTACAGCCTACCGTTAACATCTCTTCCAAAGGCCTGTGAAACGCAGTTTCTTTGCAGGCCTGATCTGGCTGAAGTAGGACTTCTGCTCTGGGTGTGCTACATTGCCCTAGAGCTGAAAGGCACAACGTGCAGGCTTCTTTCCAAAGGGCGAGTTGGGCCCCACAGCATCTTGCTTCCAGCTCTTTGGGAAGCTAAGAAACAACTCGCTCTGCACAGTGCTCTTACAGCCTACCGGGAACATCTCTTCCAAAGGCCTGTGAAACGCAGTTTCTTTGCAGGCCTGATCTGGCTGAAGCAGGACTTCTGCTCTCGGTGTTCTACTTTGCCCTAGAGCTGAAAGGCACAACGTGCAGGCTTCTTTCCAAAGGGCGAGTTGGTCCCCACAGCATCTTGCTTCCAGCTCTTTGGGAAGCTAAGAAACAACTCGCTCTGCACAGTGCTCTTACAGCCTACCTGGAACATCTCTTCCAAAGGCCTGTGAAACGCAGTTTCTTTGCAGGCCTGATCTGGCAGAGTAGGACTTCTGCTCTGGGTGTGCTACATTGCCCTAGAGCTGAAAGGCACAACGTGCAGGCTTCTTTCCAAAGGGCGAGTTGGGCCCCACAGCATCTTGCTTCCAGCTCTTTGGGAAGCTAAGAAACAACTCGCACTGCACAGTGCTCTTACAGCCTACCAGCAACATTTCTTCCAAAGGCCTGTGAAACGCAGTTTCTTTGCAGGCCTGATCTGGCTGAAGTAGGACTTCTGCTCTGGGTGTGCTACATTGCCCTAGAGCTGAAAGGCAGAACGTGCAGGCTTCTTTCCAAAGGGCGAGTTGGGCCCCACAGCATCTTGCTTCCAGCTCTTTCGGAAGCTAAGAAACAACTCGCTCTGCTCAGTGCTCTTACACACTAGTGTGAACATCTCTTCCAAAGGCCTGTGAAACGCAGTTTCTTTGCAGGCCTGATCTGGCTGAAGTAGAACTTCTGCTCTGGGTGTGCTACATTGCCCTAGAGCTGAAAGCCACAACGTGCAGGCTTCTTTCCAAAGGGTGAGTTGGGCCCCACAGCATCTTGCTTCCAGCTCTTTGGGAAGCTAAGAAACAACTCGCTCTGCACAGTGCTCTTACAGCCTACCGGCAACATCTCTTCCAAAGGCCTGTGAAACGCAGTTTCTTTGCAGGCCTGATCTGGCTGAAGTAGGACTTCTGCTCTGGGTGTGCTACATTGCCCTAGAGCTGAAAGGCACAACGTGCAGGCTTCTTTCCAAAGGGCGAGTTGGGCCCCACAGCATCTTGCTTCCAGCTCTTTGGGAAGCTAAGAAACAACTCGCTCTGCACAGTGCTCTTACAGCCTACCGGGAACATCTCTTCCAAAGGCCTGTGAAACGCAGTTTCTTTGCAGGCCTCATCTGGCTGAAGTAGGACTTCTGCTCTGGGTGTGCTACATTGCCCTAGAGCTGAAAGGCACAACGTGCAGGCTTCTTTCCAAAGGGCGAGTTGGGCCCCACAGCATCTTGCTTCCAGCTCATTGAGAAGCTAAGAAAAAAGTCGCTCTGCACAGTGCTCTTACAGCCTACCGGGAACATCTCTTCCAAAGGCCTGTGAAACGCAGTTTCTTTGCAGGCCTGATCTGGCTGAAGTAGGACTTCTGCTCTCAGTGTGCTACTTTGCCCTAGAGCCGAAAGGCACAACGTGCAGGCTTCTTTGCAAAGGGCGAGTTGGGCCCCACAGCATCTTGCTTCCAGCTCTTTCGGAAGCTAAGAAACAACTCGCTCTGCACAGTGCTCTTACAGCCTACCGGGAACATCTCTTCCAAAGGCCTGTGAAACGCAGTTTCTTTGCAGGCCTGATCTGGCTGAAGTAGGACTTCTGCTCTGGGTGTGCTACATTGCCCTAGAGCTGAAAGGCACAACGTGCAGGCTTCTTTCCAAAGGGCGAGTTGGGCCCCACAGCATCTTGCTTCCAGCTCTTTGGGAAGCTAAGAAACAACTCGCTCTGCACAGTGCTCTTACAGCCTACCGGCAACATCTCTTCCAAAGGCCTGTGAGACGCAGTTGCTTTGCAGGCCTGATCTGGCTGAAGTAGGACTTCTGCTCTGGGTGTGCTACATTGCCCTAGAGCTGAAAGGCACAACGTGCAGGCTTCTTAGCAAAGGGCGAGGTGGGCCCCACAGCATCTTGCTTCCAGCTCTTTGGGAAGCTAAGAAACAACTCGCTCTGCACAGTGCTCTTACAGACTACCGGGAACATCTCTTCCAAAGGCCTGTGAAACGCAGTTTCTTTGCAGGCCTGATCTGGCTGAAGTAGGACTTCTGCTCTCGGTGTGCTACATTGCCCTAGAGCTGAAAGGCACAACGTGCAGGCTTCTTTCCAAAGGGCGAGTTGGGCCCCACAGCAGATTGCTTCCAGCTCTTTGGGAAGCTAAGAAACAACTCGCTCTGCACAGTGCTCTTACAGCCTACCGGGAACATCTCTTCCAAAGGCCTGTGAAACGCAGTTTCTTTGCAGGCATGATCTGGCAGATGTAGGACTTCTGCTCTGGGTGTGCTACATTGCCCTAGAGCTGAAAGGCACAACGTGCAGGCTTCTTTCCAAAGGGCGAGTTGGGCCCCACAGCATCTTGCTTCCAGCTCTTTGGGAAGCTAAGAAACAACTCGCTCTGCACAGTGCTCTTACAGCCTACCGGCAACATCTCTTCCAAAGGCCTGTGAAACGCAGTTTCTTTGCAGGCCTGATCTGGCTGAAGTAGGACTTCTGCTCTGGGTGTGCTACATTGCCCTAGAGCTGAAAGGCACAACGTGCAGGCTTCTTTCCAAAGGGCGAGTTGGACCCCACAGCAGATTGCTTCCAGCTCTTTGGGAAGCTAAGAAACAACTCGCTCTGCACAGTGCTCTTACAGACTACCGGGAACATCTCTTCCAAAGGCCTGTGAAACGCAGTTTCTTTGCAGGCCTGATCTGGCAGATGTAGGACTTCTGCTCTGGGTGTGCTACATTGCCCTAGAGCTGAAAGGCACAACGTGCAGGCTTCTTTCCAAAGGGCGAGTTGGGCCCCACAGCATCTTGCTTCCAGCTCTTTGGGAAGCTAAGAAACCACTCGCTGCACAGTGCTCTTACAGCCTACCGGGAACATCTCTTCCAAAGGCCTGTGAAATGCAGTTTCTTTGCAGGCCTGATCTGGCTGAAGTAGGACTTCTGCTCTGGGTGTGCTACATTGCCCTAGAGCTGAAAGGCACAACGTGCAGGCTTCTTTCCAAAGGGCGAGTTGGGCCCCACAGCATCTTGCTTCCAGCTCTTTGGGAAGCGAAGAAACAACTCGCTCTGCACAGTGCTCTTACAGCCTACCGGGAGCATCTCTTCCAAAGGCCTGTGAGACGCAGTTTCTTTGCAGGCCTGATCTGGCTGAAGTAGGACTTCTGCTCTGGTGTGCTACATTGCCCTAGAGCTGAAAGGCACAACGTGCAGGCTTCTTTCCAAAGGGCGAGTTTGGCCCCACAGCATCTTGCTTCCAGCTCTTTGGGAAGCTAAGAAACAACTCGCTCTGCACAGTGCTCTTACAGCCTACCGGGAACATCTCTTCCAAAGGCCTGTGAAACGCAGTTGCTTTGCAGGCCTGATCTGGCTGAAGTAGGACTTCTGCTCTGGGTGTGCTACATTGCCCTAGAGCTGAAAGGCACAACGTGCAGGCTTCTTTCCAAAGGCCGAGTTGGGCCCCACAGCATCTTGCTTCCAGCTCTTTGGGAAGCTAAGAAACAACTCGCTCTGCACAGTGCTCTTACAGCCTACTGGGAGCATCTCTTCCAAAGGCCTGTGAGACGCAGTTTCTTTGCAGGCCTGATCTGGCTGAAGTAGGACTTCTGCTCTGGGTGTGCTACATTGCCCTAGAGCTGAAAGGCACAACGTGCAGGCTTCTTTCCAAAGGGCGAGTTGGGCCCCACAGCATCTTGCTTCCAGCTCTTTGGGAAGCTAAGAAACAACTCGCTCTGCACAGTGCTCTTACAGCCTACCGGCAACATCTCTTCCAAAGGCCTGTGAGACGCAGTTGCTTTGCAGGCCTGATCTGGCTGAAGTAGGACTTCTGCTCTGGGTGTGCTACATTGCCCTAGAGCTGAAAGGCACAACGTGCAGGCTTCTTAGCAAAGGGCGAGGTGGGCCCCACAGCATCTTGCTTCCAGCTCTTTGGGAAGCTAAGAAACAACTCGCTCTGCACAGTGCTCTTACAGACTACCGGGAACATCTCTTCCAAAGGCCTGTGAAACGCAGTTTCTTTGCAGGCCTGATCTGGCTGAAGTAGGACTTCTGCTCTCGGTGTGCTACATTGCCCTAGAGCTGAAAGGCACAACGTGCAGGCTTCTTTCCAAAGGGCGAGTTGGGCCCCACAGCAGATTGCTTCCAGCTCTTTGGGAAGCTAAGAAACAACTCGCTCTGCACAGTGCTCTTACAGCCTACCGGGAACATCTCTTCCAAAGGCCTGTGAAACGCAGTTTCTTTGCAGGCATGATCTGGCAGATGTAGGACTTCTGCTCTGGGTGTGCTACATTGCCCTAGAGCTGAAAGGCACAACGTGCAGGCTTCTTTCCAAAGGGCGAGTTGGGCCCCACAGCATCTTGCTTCCAGCTCTTTGGGAAGCTAAGAAACAACTCGCTCTGCACAGTGCTCTTACAGCCTACCGGCAACATCTCTTCCAAAGGCCTGTGAAACGCAGTTTCTTTGCAGGCCTGATCTGGCTGAAGTAGGACTTCTGCTCTGGGTGTGCTACATTGCCCTAGAGCTGAAAGGCACAACGTGCAGGCTTCTTTCCAAAGGGCGAGTTGGACCCCACAGCAGATTGCTTCCAGCTCTTTGGGAAGCTAAGAAACAACTCGCTCTGCACAGTGCTCTTACAGACTACCGGGAACATCTCTTCCAAAGGCCTGTGAAACGCAGTTTCTTTGCAGGCCTGATCTGGCAGATGTAGGACTTCTGCTCTGGGTGTGCTACATTGCCCTAGAGCTGAAAGGCACAACGTGCAGGCTTCTTTCCAAAGGGCGAGTTGGGCCCCACAGCATCTTGCTTCCAGCTCTTTGGGAAGCTAAGAAACCACTCGCTGCACAGTGCTCTTACAGCCTACCGGGAACATCTCTTCCAAAGGCCTGTGAAATGCAGTTTCTTTGCAGGCCTGATCTGGCTGAAGTAGGACTTCTGCTCTGGGTGTGCTACATTGCCCTAGAGCTGAAAGGCACAACGTGCAGGCTTCTTTCCAAAGGGCGAGTTGGGCCCCACAGCATCTTGCTTCCAGCTCTTTGGGAAGCGAAGAAACAACTCGCTCTGCACAGTGCTCTTACAGCCTACCGGGAGCATCTCTTCCAAAGGCCTGTGAGACGCAGTTTCTTTGCAGGCCTGATCTGGCTGAAGTAGGACTTCTGCTCTGGTGTGCTACATTGCCCTAGAGCTGAAAGGCACAACGTGCAGGCTTCTTTCCAAAGGGCGAGTTTGGCCCCACAGCATCTTGCTTCCAGCTCTTTGGGAAGCTAAGAAACAACTCGCTCTGCACAGTGCTCTTACAGCCTACCGGGAACATCTCTTCCAAAGGCCTGTGAAACGCAGTTGCTTTGCAGGCCTGATCTGGCTGAAGTAGGACTTCTGCTCTGGGTGTGCTACATTGCCCTAGAGCTGAAAGGCACAACGTGCAGGCTTCTTTCCAAAGGCCGAGTTGGGCCCCACAGCATCTTGCTTCCAGCTCTTTGGGAAGCTAAGAAACAACTCGCTCTGCACAGTGCTCTTACAGCCTACCGGGAGCATCTCTTCCAAAGGCCTGTGAGACGCAGTTTCTTTGCAGGCCTGATCTGGCTGAAGTAGGACTTCTGCTCTGGGTGTGCTACATTGCCCTAGAGCTGAAAGGCACAACGTGCAGGCTTCTTTCCAAAGGGCGAGTTTGGCCCCACAGCATCTTGCTTCCAGCTCTTTGGGAAGCTAAGAAACAACTCGCTGTGCACAGTGCTCTTACAGCCTACCGGGAACATCTCTTCCATAGGCCTGTGAGACGCAGTTGCTTTGCAGGCCTGATCTGGCTGAAGTAGGACTTCTGCTCTGGGTGTGCTACATTGCCCTAGAGCTGAAAGGCACAACGTGCAGGCTTCTTTCCAAAGGCCGAGTTGGGCCCCACAGCATCTTGCTTCCAGCTCTTTGGGAAGCTAAGAAACAACTCGCTCTGCACAGTGCTCTTACAGCCTACCGGGAACATCTCTTCCAAAGGCCTGTGAAACGCAGTTTCTTTGCAGGCCTGATATGGCTGAAGTAGGACTTCTGCTCTGGGTGTGGTACATTGCCCTAGAGCTGAAAGGCACAACGTGCAGGCTTGTTTCCAAAGGGCGAGTTGGGCCCCACAGCATCTTGCTTCCAGCTCTTTGGGAAGCTAAGAAACAACTCGCTCTGCACAGTGCTCTTACAGCCAACGGGAACATCTCTTCCAAAGGCCTGTGAAACGCAGTTTCTTTGCAGGCCTGATCTGGCTGAAGTAGGACTTCTGCTCTGGGTGTGCTACATTGCCCTAGAGCTGAAAGGCACAACGTGCAGGCTTCTTTCCAAAGGGCGAGTTGGGCCCCACAGCATCTTGCTTCCAGCTCTTTGGGAAGCTAAGAAACAACTCGCTCTGCACAGTGCTCTTACAGCCTACCGGCAACATCTCTTCCAAAGGCCTGTGAAACGCAGTTTCTTTGCAGGCCTGATCTGGCTGAAGTAGGACTTCTGCTCTGGGTGTGCTACTTTGCCCTAGAGCTGAAAGGCACAACGTGCAGGCTTCTTTCCAAAGGGCGAGTTGGGCCCCACAGCAGATTGCTTCCAGCTCTTTGGGAAGCTAAGAAACAACTCGCTCTGCACAGTGCTCTTACAGCCTACCGGGAACATCTCTTCCAAAGGCCTGTGAAACGCAGTTTCTTTGCAGGCCTGATCTGGCAGATGTAGGACTTCTGCTCTGGGTGTGCTACATTGCCCTAGAGCTGAAAGGCACAACGTGCAGGCTTCTTTCCAAAGGGCGAGTTGGGCCCCACAGCATCTTGCTTCCAGCTCTTTGGGAAGCTAAGAAACCACTCGCTGCACAGTGCTCTTACAGCCTACCGGGAACATCTCTTCCAAAGGCCTGTGAAATGCAGTTTCTTTGCAGGCCTGATCTGGCTGAAGTAGGACTTCTGCTCTGGGTGTGCTACATTGCCCTAGAGCTGAAAGGCACAACGTGCAGGCTTCTTTCCAAAGGGCGAGTTGGGCCCCACAGCATCTTGCTTCCAGCTCTTTGGGAAGCGAAGAAACAACTCGCTCTGCACAGTGCTCTTACAGCCTACCGGCAACATCTCTTCCAAAGGCCTGTGAAACGCAGTTTCTTTGCAGGCCTGATCTGGCTGAAGTAGGACTTCTGCTCTGGGTGTGCCACATTGCCCTAGAGCTGAAAGGCACAACGTGCCGGCTTCTTTCCAAAGGGCGAGTTGGGCCCCACAGCAGATTGCTTCCAGCTCTTTGGGAAGCTAAGAAACAACTCGCTCTGTACAGTGCTCTTACAGCCTACCGGGAACATCTCTTCCAAAGGCCTGTGAAACGCAGTTTCTTTGCAGGCCTGATCTGGCTGAAGTAGGACTTCTGCTCTGGGTGTGCCACATTGCCCTAGAGCTGAAAGGCACAACGTGCAGGCTTCTTTCCAAAGGGCGAGTTGGGCCCCACAGCATCTTGCTTCCAGCTCTTTGGGAAGCTAAGAAACCACTCGCTCTGCACAGTGCTCTTACACCCTCCCGGGAACATCTCTTCCAAAGGCCTGTGAAACGCAGTTTCTTTGCAGGCCTGATCTGGCTGAAGTAGGACTTCTGCTCTGGGTGTGCTACATTGCCCTAGAGCTGAAAGGCACAACGTGCAGGCTTCTTTCCAAAGGGCGAGTTGGGACCCACAGCATCTTGCTTCCAGCTCTTTGGGAAGCTAAGAAACAACTGGCTCTGCACAGTGCTCTTACAGCCTACCGGGAACATCTCTTCCAAAGGCCTGTGAAACGCAGTTTCTTTGCAGGCCTGATCTGGCTGAAGTAGGACTTCTGCTCTGGGTGTGCTACATTGCCCTAGAGCTGAAAGGGACAACGTGCAGGCTTCTTTCCAAAGGGCGAGTTGGGACCCACAGCATCTTGCTTCCAGCTCTTTGGAAAGCTAAGAAACAAGTCGCTCTGCACAGTGCTCTTACAGCCTACCGGGAACATCTCTTCCAAAGGCCTGTGAAACGCAGTTTCTTTGCAGGCCTGATCTGGCAGAAGTAGGACTTCTGCTCTGGGTGTGCTACATTGCCCTAGAGCTGAAAGGCACAACGTGCAGGCTTCTTTGCAAAGGGCGAGTTGGGCCCCACAGCATCTTGCTTCCAGCTCTTTGGGAAGCTAAGAAACAACTCGCTCTGCACAGTGCTCTTACAGCCTACCGGGAACATCTCTTCCAAAGGCCAGTGAAACGCAGTTTCTTTGCAGGCCTGATCTGGCTGAAGTAGGACTTCTGCTCTGGGTGTGCTACATTGCCCTAGAGCTGAAAGGCACAACGTGCAGGCTTCTTTCCAAAGGGCGAGAGCAATACGTGGCAT
>NW_027226956.1:0-40871 GCF_037783145.1 Equus przewalskii
AACGTGCAGGCTTCTTTCCAAAGGGTGAGTTGCGCCCCACAGCATCTTGCTTCCAGCTCTTTGGGAAGCTAAGAAACAACTCGCTCTGCACAGTGCTCTTACAGCCTACCGGGAACATCTCTTCCAAAGGCCTGTGAAACGCAGTTTCTTTGCAGGCCTGATCTGGCTGAAGTAGGACTTCTGCTCTGGGTGTGCTACATTGCCCTAGAGCTGAAAGGGACAACGTGCAGGCTTCTTTCCAAAGGGCGAGGTGGGCCCCACAGCATCTTGCTTCCAGCTCTTTGGGAAGCTAAGAAACAACTCGCTCTGCACAGTGCTCTGACAGCCTACCGAGAACATCTCTTCCAAAGGCCTGTTAAACGCAGTTTCTTGGCAGGCCTGATCTGGCTGAAGTAGGACTTCTGCTCTGGGTGTGCTACATTGCCCTAGAGCTGAAAGTCACAACGTGCAGGCTTCTTTCCAAAGGGCGAGTTGGGCCCCACAGCATATTGCTTCCAGCTCTTTGGGAGGCTAAGAAACAACTCGCTCTGCACAGTGCTCTTACAGCCTACCGGGAGCATCTCTTCCAAAGGCCTGTGAAACGCAGTTTCTTTGCCGGCCTGATCTGGCTGAAGTAGGACTTCTGCTCTGGGTGTGCTACATTGCCCTACAGCTGAAAGGCACAACGTGCAGGCTTCTTTCCAAAGGGCGAGTTGGGCCTCACAGCATCTTGCTTCCAGCTCTTTGGGAAGCTAAGAAACAACTCGCTCTGCACAGTGCTCTTACAGCCTAGCGGGAACATCTCTTCCAAAGGCCTGTGAAACGCAGTTTCTTTGCAGGCCTGATCTGGCTGAAGTAGGACTTCTGCTCTGGGTGTGCTACATTGCCCTAGAGCTGAAAGGCAGAACGTGCAGGCTTCTTTCCAAAGGGCGAGTTGGGCCCCACAGCATCTTGCTTCCAGCTCTTTGGGAAGCTAAGAAACAACTCGCTCTGCACAGTGCTCTTACAGCCTACCGGGAACATCTCTTCCAAAGGCCTGTGAAACGCAGTTTCTTTGCAGGCCTGATCTGGCTGAAGTAGGACTTCTGCTCTGGGTGTGCTACATTGCCCTAGAGCTGAAAGGCACAACGTGCAGGCTTCTTTCCAAAGGGCGAGTTGGGCCCCACAGCATCTTGCTTCCAGCTCTTTGGGAAGCTAAGAAACAACTCGCTCTGCACAGTGCTCTTACAGCCTACCGGGAACATCTCTTCCAAAGGCCTGTGAAACGCAGTTTCTTTGCAGGCCTGATCTGGCTGAAGTAGGACTTCTGCTCTGGGTGTGCTACATTGCCCTAGAGCTGAAAGGCACAACGTGCAGGCTTCTTTCCAAAGGGCGAGTTGGGCCCCACAGCATCTTGCTTCCAGCTCTTTGGGAAGCTAAGAAACAACTCGCTCTGCACAGTGCTCTTACAGCCTACCGGGAACATCTCTTCCAAAGGCCTGTGAAACGCAGTTTCTTTGCAGGCCTGATCTGGCTGAAGTAGGACTTCTGCTCTGGGTGTGCTACATTGCCCTAGAGCTGAAAGGCACAACGTGCAGGCTTCTTTCCAAAGGGCGAGTTGGGCCCCACAGCATCTTGCTTCCAGCTCTTTGGGAAGCTAAGAAACAACTCGCTCTGCACAGTGCTCTTACAGCCTACCGGGAACATCTCTTCCAAAGGCCTGTGAAACGCAGTTTCTTTGCACGGCCTGATCTGGCTGAAGTAGGACTTCTGCTCTGGGTGTGCTACTTTGCCCTAGAGCTGAAAGGCACAACGTGCAGGCTTCTTTCCAAAGGGCGAGTTGGGCCCCACAGCATCTTGCTTCCAGCTCTTTGGGAAGCTAAGAAACAACTCGCTCTGCACAGTGCTCTTACAGCCTACCGGGAACATCTCTTCCAAAGGCCTGTGAAACGCAGTTTCTTTGCAGGCCTGATCTGGCTGAAGTAGGACTTCTGCTCTGGGTGTGCTACTTTGCCCTAGAGCTGAAAGGCACAACGTGCAGGCTTCTTTCCAAAGGGCGAGTTGGGCCCCACAGCATCTTGCTTCCAGCTCTTTGGGAAGCTAAGAAACAACTCGCTCTGCACAGTGCTCTTACAGCCTACCGGGAACATCTCTTCCAAAGGCCTGTGAAACGCAGTTTCTTTGCAGGCCTGATCTGGCTGAAGTAGGACTTCTGCTCTGGGTGTGCTACTTTGCCCTAGAGCTGAAAGGCACAACGTGCAGGCTTCTTTCCAAAGGGCGAGTTGGGCCCCACAGCATCTTGCTTCCAGCTCTTTGGGAAGCTAAGAAACAACTCGCTCTGCACAGTGCTCTTACAGCCTACCGGGAACATCTCTTCCAAAGGCCTGTGAAACGCAGTTTCTTTGCAGGCCTGATCTGGCTGAAGTAGGACTTCTGCTCTGGGTGTGCTACTTTGCCCTAGAGCTGAAAGGCACAACGTGCAGGCTTCTTTCCAAAGGGCGAGTTGGGCCCCACAGCATCTTGCTTCCAGCTCTTTGGGAAGCTAAGAAACAACTCGCTCTGCACAGTGCTCTTACAGCCTACCGGGAACATCTCTTCCAAAGGCCTGTGAAACGCAGTTTCTTTGCAGGCCTGATCTGGCTGAAGTAGGACTTCTGCTCTGGGTGTGCTACTTTGCCCTAGAGCTGAAAGGCACAACGTGCAGGCTTCTTTCCAAAGGGCGAGTTGGGCCCCACAGCATCTTGCTTCCAGCTCTTTGGGAAGCTAAGAAACAACTCGCTCTGCACAGTGCTCTTACAGCCTACCGGGAACATCTCTTCCAAAGGCCTGTGAAACGCAGTTTCTTTGCAGGCCTGATCTGGCTGAAGTAGGACTTCTGCTCTGGGTGTGCTACTTTGCCCTAGAGCTGAAAGGCACAACGTGCCGGCTTCTTTCCAAAGGGCGAGTTGGGCCCCACAGCATCTTGCTTCCAGCTCTTTGGGAAGCTAAGAAACAACTCGCTCTGCACAGTGCTCTTACAGCCTACCGGGAACATCTCTTCCAAAGGCCTGTGAAACGCAGTTTCTTTGCAGGCCTGATCTGGCTGAAGTAGGACTTCTGCTCTGGGTGTGCCACATTGCCCTAGAGCTGAAAGGCACAACGTGCAGGCTTCTTTCCAAAGGGCGAGTTGGGCCCCACAGCATCTTGCTTCCAGCTCTTTGGGAAGCTAAGAAACAACTCGCTCTGCACAGTGCTCTTACAGCCTACCGGGAACATCTCTTCCAAAGGCCTGTGAAACGCAGTTTCTTTGCAGGCCTGATCTGGCTGAAGTAGGACTTCTGCTCTGGGTGTGCTACATTGCCCTAGAGCTGAAAGGCACAACGTGCAGGCTTCTTTCCAAAGGGCGAGTTGGGCCCCACAGCATCTTGCTTCCAGCTCTTTGGGAAGCTAAGAAACAACTCGCTCTGCACAGTGCTCTTACAGCCTACCGGGAACATCTCTTCCAAAGGCCTGTGAAACGCAGTTTCTTTGCAGGCCTGATCTGGCTGAAGTAGGACTTCTGCTCTGGGTGTGCTACATTGCCCTAGAGCTGAAAGGCACAACGTGCAGGCTTCTTTCCAAAGGGCGAGTTGGGCCCCACAGCATCTTGCTTCCAGCTCTTTGGGAAGCTAAGAAACAACTCGCTCTGCACAGTGCTCTTACAGCCTACCGGGAACATCTCTTCCAAAGGCCTGTGAAACGCAGTTTCTTTGCAGGCCTGATCTGGCTGAAGTAGGACTTCTGCTCTGGGTGTGCTACATTGCCCTAGAGCTGAAAGGCACAACGTGCAGGCTTCTTTCCAAAGGGCGAGTTGGGCCCCACAGCATCTTGCTTCCAGCTCTTTGGGAAGCTAAGAAACAACTCGCTCTGCACAGTGCTCTTACAGCCTACCGGGAACATCTCTTCCAAAGGCCTGTGAAACGCAGTTTCTTTGCAGGCCTGATCTGGCTGAAGTAGGACTTCTGCTCTGGGTGTGCTACATTGCCCTAGAGCTGAAAGGCACAACGTGCAGGCTTCTTTCCAAAGGGCGAGTTGGGCCCCACAGCATCTTGCTTCCAGCTCTTTGGGAAGCTAAGAAACAACTCCCTCTGCACAGTGCTCTTACAGCCTACCGGGAACATCTCTTCCAAAGGCCTGTGAAACGCAGTTTCTTTGCAGGCCTGATCTGGCTGAAGTAGGACTTCTGCTCTGGGTGTGCTACATTGCCCTAGAGCTGAAAGGCACAACGTGCAGGCTTCTTTCCAAAGGGCGAGTTGGGCCCCACAGCATCTTGCTTCCAGCTCTTTGGGAAGCTAAGAAACAACTCGCTCTGCACAGTGCTCTTACAGCCTACCGGGAACATCTCTTCCAAAGGCCTGTGAAACGCAGTTTCTTTGCAGGCCTGATCTGGCTGAAGTAGGACTTCTGCTCTGGGTGTGCTACATTGCCCTAGAGCTGAAAGGCACAACGTGCAGGCTTCTTTCCAAAGGGCGAGTTGGGCCCCACAGCATCTTGCTTCCAGCTCTTTGGGAAGCTAAGAAACAACTCGCTCTGCACAGTGCTCTTACAGCCTACCGGGAACATCTCTTCCAAAGGCCGGTGAAACGCAGTTTCTTTGCAGGCCTGATCTGGCAGATGTAGGACTTCTGCTCTGGGTGTGCTACATTGCCCTAGAGCTGAAAGGCACAACGTGCAGGCTTCTTTCCAAAGGGCGAGTTGGGCCCCACAGCATCTTGCTTCCAGCTCTTTGGGAAGCTAAGAAACAACTCGCTCTGCACAGTGCTCTTACAGCCTACCGGGAACATCTCTTCCAAAGGCCTGTGAAACGCAGTTTCTTTGCAGGCCTGATCTGGCTGAAGTAGGACTTCTGCTCTGGGTGTGCTACATTGCCCTAGAGCTGAAAGGCACAACGTGCAGGCTTCTTTCCAAAGGGCGAGTTGGGCCCCACAGCATCTTGCTTCCAGCTCTTTGGGAAGCTAAGAAACAACTCGCTCTGCACAGTGCTCTTACAGCCTACCGGGAACATCTCTTCCAAAGGCCTGTGAAACGCAGTTTCTTTGCAGGCCTGATCTGGCTGAAGTAGGACTTCTGCTCTGGGTGTGCCACATTGCCCTAGAGCTGAAAGGCACAACGTGCAGGCTTCTTTCCAAAGGGCGAGTTGGGCCCCACAGCATCTTGCTTCCAGCTCTTTGGGAAGCTAAGAAACAACTCGCTCTGCACAGTGCTCTTACAGCCTACCGGGAACATCTCTTCCAAAGGCCTGTGAAACGCAGTTTCTTTGCAGGCCTGATCTGGCTGAAGTAGGACTTCTGCTCTGGGTGTGCTACATTGCCCTAGAGCTGAAAGGCACAACGTGCAGGCTTCTTTCCAAAGGGCGAGTTGGGCCCCACAGCATCTTGCTTCCAGCTCTTTGGGAAGCTAAGAAACAACTCGCTCTGCACAGTGCTCTTACAGCCTACCGGGAACATCTCTTCCAAAGGCCTGTGAAACGCAGTTTCTTTGCAGGCCTGATCTGGCTGAAGTAGGACTTCTGCTCTGGGTGTGCCACATTGCCCTAGAGCTGAAAGGCACAACGTGCAGGCTTCTTTCCAAAGGGCGAGTTGGGCCCCACAGCATCTTGCTTCCAGCTCTTTGGGAAGCTAAGAAACAACTCGCTCTGCACAGTGCTCTTACAGCCTACCGGGAACATCTCTTCCAAAGGCCTGTGAAACGCAGTTTCTTTGCAGGCCTGATCTGGCAGATGTAGGACTTCTGCTCTGGGTGTGCTACATTGCCCTAGAGCTGAAAGGCACAACGTGCCGGCTTCTTTCCAAAGGGCGAGTTGGGCCCCACAGCATCTTGCTTCCAGCTTTTTGGGAAGCGAAGTATCAACTCGCTCTGCACAGTGCTCTTACAGCCTAACGGGAACATCTCTTCCAAAGGCGTGTGAAACGCAGTTTCTTTGCAGGCCTGATCTGGCTGAAGTAGGACTTCTGCTCTGGATGTACTACATTGCCCTAGAGCTGAAAGGCAAAAAGTGCAGGCTTCTTTCCAAAGGGCGAGTTGGGCCCCACAGCATCTTGCTTCCAGCTCTTTGGGAAGCTAAGAAACAACTCCCTCTGCACAGTGCTCTTACAGCCTACCGGGAACATCTCTTCCAAAGGCCTGTGAAACGCAGTTTCTTTGCAGGCCTGATCTGGCTGAAGTAGGACTTCTGCTCTGCGGTGTGCTACTTTGCCCTAGAGCTGAAAGGCACAACGTGCAGGCTTCTTTCCAAAGGGCGAGTTGGGCCCCACAGCATCTTGCTTCCAGCTCTTTGGGAAGCTAAGAAACAACTCGCTCTGCACAGTGCTCTTACAGCCTACCGGGAACATCTCTTCCAAAGGCCTGTGAAACGCAGTTTCTTTGCAGGCCTGATCTGGCTGAAGTAGGACTTCTGCTCTGGGTGTGCTACATTGCCCTAGAGCTGAAAGGCACAACGTGCAGGCTTCTTTCCAAAGGGCGAGTTGGGCCCCACAGCATCTTGCTTCCAGCTCTTTGGGAAGCTAAGAAACAACTCGCTCTGCACAGTGCTCTTACAGCCTACCGGGAACATCTCTTCCAAAGGCCTGTGAAACGCAGTTTCTTTGCAGGCCTGATCTGGCTGAAGTAGGACTTCTGCTCTGGGTGTGCTACATTGCCCTAGAGCTGAAAGGCACAACGTGCAGGCTTCTTTCCAAAGGGCGAGTTGGGCCCCACAGCATCTTGCTTCCAGCTCTTTGGGAAGCTAAGAAACAACTCGCTCTGCACAGTGCTCTTACAGCCTACCGGGAACATCTCTTCCAAAGGCCTGTGAAACGCAGTTTCTTTGCAGGCCTGATCTGGCTGAAGTAGGACTTCTGCTCTGGGTGTGCTACATTGCCCTAGAGCTGAAAGGCACAACGTGCCGGCTTCTTTCCAAAGGGCGAGTTGGGCCCCACAGCATCTTGCTTCCAGCTCTTTGGGAAGCTAAGAAACAACTCGCTCTGCACAGTGCTCTTACAGCCTACCGGGAACATCTCTTCCAAAGGCCTGTGAAACGCAGTTTCTTTGCAGGCCTGATCTGGCTGAAGTAGGACTTCTGCTCTGGGTGTGCTACATTGCCCTAGAGCTGAAAGGCACAACGTGCAGGCTTCTTTCCAAAGGGCGAGTTGGGCCCCACAGCATCTTGCTTCCAGCTCTTTGGGAAGCTAAGAAACCACTCGCTCTGCACAGTGCTCTTACAGCCTACCGGGAACATCTCTTCCAAAGGCCTGTGAAATGCAGTTTCTTTGCAGGCCTGATCTGGCAGATGTAGGACTTCTGCTCTGGGTGTGCCACATTGCCCTAGAGCTGAAAGGCACAACGTGCAGGCTTCTTTCCAAAGGGCGAGTTGGGCCCCACAGCATCTTGCTTCCAGCTCTTTGGGAAGCTAAGAAACAACTCGCTCTGCACAGTGCTCTTACAGCCTACCGGGAACATCTCTTCCAAAGGCCTGTGAAACACAGTTTCTTGGCAGGCCTGATCTGGCAGAAGTAGGACTTCTGCTCTGGGTGTGCTACATTGCCCTAGAGCTGAAAGGCACAACGTGCAGGCTTGTTTCCAAAGGGCGAGTTGGGCCCCACAGCATCTTGCTTCCAGCTCTTTGGGAAGCTAAGAAACAACTCGCTCTGCACAGTGCTCTTACAGCCTACCGGCAACATCTCTTCCAAAAGCCTGTGAAACGCAGTTTCTTTGCAGGCCTGATCTGGCTGAAGTAGGACTTCTGCTCTGGGTGTGCCACATTGCCCTAGAGCTGAAAGGCACAACGTGCAGGCTTCTTTCCAAAGGGCGAGTTGGGCCCCACAGCATCTTGCTTCCAGCTCTTTGGGAAGCTAAGAAACAACTCGCTCTGCACAGTGCTCTTACAGCCTACTGGGAACATCTCTTCCAAAGGCCTGTGAAACGCAGTTTCTTTGCAGGCCTGATCTGGCTGAAGTAGGACTTCTGCTCTGGGTGTGCTACATTGCCCTAGAGCTGAAAGGCACAACGTGCAGGCTTCTTTCCAAAGGGCGAGTTGGGCCCCACAGCATCTTGCTTCCAGCTTTTTGGGAAGCGAAGTATCAACTCGCTCTGCACAGTGCTCTTACAGCCTAACGGGAACATCTCTTCCAAAGGCCTGTGAAACGCAGTTTCTTTGCAGGCCTGATCTGGCTGAAGTAGGACTTCTGCTCTGGGTGTGCTACATTGCCCTAGAGCTGAAAGGCACAACGTGCAGGCTTCTTTCCAAAGGGCGAGTTGGGCCCCACAGCATCTTCCTTCCAACTCTTTGGGAAGCTAAGAAACCACTCGCTCTGCACAGTGCTCTTATAGCCTACCGGGAACATCTCTTCCAAAGGCCTGTGAAACGCAGTTTCTTTGCAGGCCTGATCTGGCAGATGTAGGACTTCTGCTCTGGGTGTGCTACATTGCCCTAGAGCTGAAAGGCACAACGTGCAGGCTTCTCTCCAAAGGGCGAGTTGGGCCCCAAAGCATCTTGCTTCCAGCTCTTTGGGAAGCTAAGAAACAACTCGCTCTGCACAGTGTTCTTACAGCCTACCAGCAACATCTCTTCCAAAGGCCTGTGAAACGCAGTTTCTTTGCAGGCCTGATCTGGCTGAAGTAGGACTTCTGCTCTGGGTGTGCTACATTGCCCTAGAGCTGAAAGGCACAACGTGCCGGCTTCTTTCCAAAGGGCGAGTTGGGCCCCACAGCAGATTGGTTCCAGCTCTTTGGGAAGCTAAGAAACAACTCGCTCTGCACAGTGCTCTTACAGCCTACCGGGAACATCTCTTCCAAAGGCCTGTGAAACGCAGTTTCTTTGCAGGCCTGATCTGGCTGAAGTAGGACTTCTGCTCTGGGTGTGCCACATTGCCCTAGAGCTGAAAGGCACAACGTGCAGGCTTCTTTCCAAAGGGCGAGTTGGGCCCCACAGCATCTTGCTTCCAGCTCTTTGGGAAGCTAAGAAACAACTCGCTCTGCACAGTGCTCTTACAGCCTACCGGGAACATCTCTTCCAAAGGCCTGTGAAACGCAGTTTCTTTGCAGGCCTGATCTGGCTGAAGTAGGACTTCTGCTCTGGGTGTGCTTCATTGCCCTAGAGCTGAAAGGCACAACGTGCAGGCTTCTTTCCAAAGGGCGAGTTGGGCCCCACAGCATCTTGCTTCCAGCTCTTTGGGAAGCTAAGAAACAACTCGCTCTGCACAGTGCTCTTACAGCCTACCGGGAACATCTCTTCCAAAGGCCTGTGAAACGCAGTTTCTTTGCAGGCCTGATCTGGCTGAAGTAGGACTTCTGCTCTGGGTGTGCCACATTGCCCTAGAGCTGAAAGGCACAACGTGCAGGCTTCTTTCCAAAGGGCGAGTTGGGCCCCACAGCATCTTGCTTCCAGCTCTTTGGGAAGCTAAGAAACAACTCGCTCTGCACAGTGCTCTTACAGCCTACCGGGAACATCTCTTCCAAAGGCCTGTGAAACGCAGTTTCTTTGCAGGCCTGATCTGGCAGATGTAGGACTTCTGCTCTGGGTGTGCTACATTGCCCTAGAGCTGAAAGGCACAACGTGCAGGCTTCTTTCCAAAGGGCGAGTTGGGCCCCACAGCATCTTTCTTCCAGCTCTTTGGGAAGCTAAGAAACCACTCGCTGCACAGTGCTCTTACAGCCTACCGGGAACATCTCTTCCATAGGCCTGTGAAACGCAGTTTCTTTGCAGGCCTGATCTGGCTGAAGTAGGACTTCTGCTCTGGGTGTGCTACATTGCCCTAGAGCTGAAAGGCACAACGTGCAGGCTTCTTTCCAAAGGGCGAGTTGGGCCCCACAGCATCTTGCTTCCAGCTCTTTGGGAAGCTAAGAAACAACTCGCTCTGCACAGTGCTCTTACAGCCTACCGGCAACATCTCTTCCAAAGGCCTGTAAAACGCAGTTTCTTTGCAGGCCTGATCTGGCTGAAGTAGGACTTCTGCTCTGGGTGTGCCACATTGCCCTAGAGCTGAAAGGCACAACGTGCAGGCTTCTTTCCAAAGGGCGAGTTGGGCCCCTCAGCATCTTGCTTCCAGCTCTTTGGGAAGCTAAGAAACAACTCGCTCTGCACAGTGCTCTTACAGCCTACCGGGAACATCTCTTCCAAAGGCCTGTGAAACGCAGTTTCTTTGCAGGCCTGATCTGGCTGAAGTAGGACTTCTGCTCTGGGTGTGCTTCATTGCCCTAGAGCTGAAAGGCACAACGTGCAGGCTTCTTTCCAAAGGGCGAGTTGGGCCCCACAGCATCTTGCTTCCAGCTCTTTGGGAAGCTAAGAAACAACTCGCTCTGCACAGTGCTCTTACAGCCTACCGGGAACATCTCTTCCAAAGGCCTGTGAAACGCAGTTTCTTTGCAGGCCTGATCTGGCTGAAGTAGGACTTCTGCTCTGGGTGTGCCACATTGCCCTAGAGCTGAAAGGAACAACGTGCAGGCTTCTTTCCAAAGGGCGAGTTGGGCCCCACAGCATCTTGCTTCCAGCTCTTTGGGAAGCTAAGAAACAACTCGCTCTGCACAGTGCTCTTACAGCCTACCGGGAACATCTCTTCCAAAGGCCTGTGAAACGCAGTTTCTTTGCAGGCCTGATCTGGCAGATGTAGGACTTCTGCTCTGGGTGTGCTACATTGCCCTAGAGCTGAAAGGCACAACGTGCAGGCTTCTTTCCAAAGGGCGAGTTGGGCCCCACAGCATCTTTCTTCCAGCTCTTTGGGAAGCTAAGAAACCACTCGCTGCACAGTGCTCTTACAGCCTACCGGGAACATCTCTTCCATAGGCCTGTGAAACGCAGTTTCTTTGCAGGCCTGATCTGGCTGAAGTAGGACTTCTGCTCTGGGTGTGCTACATTGCCCTAGAGCTGAAAGGCACAACGTGCAGGCTTCTTTCCAAAGGGCGAGTTGGGCCCCACAGCATCTTGCTTCCAGCTCTTTGGGAAGCTAAGAAACAACTCGCTCTGCACAGTGCTCTTACAGCCTACCGGCAACATCTCTTCCAAAGGCCTGTAAAACGCAGTTTCTTTGCAGGCCTGATCTGGCTGAAGTAGGACTTCTGCTCTGGGTGTGCCACATTGCCCTAGAGCTGAAAGGCACAACGTGCAGGCTTCTTTCCAAAGGGCGAGTTGGGCCCCTCAGCATCTTGCTTCCAGCTCTTTGGGAAGCTAAGAAACAACTCGCTCTGCACAGTGCTCTTACAGCCTACCGGGAACATCTCTTCCAAAGGCCTGTGAAACGCAGTTTCTTTGCAGGCCTGATCTGGCTGAAGTAGGACTTCTGCTCTGGGTGTGCTACATTGCCCTAGAGCTGAAAGGCACAACGTGCAGGCTTCTTTCCAAAGGGCGAGTTGGGCCCCACAGCATCTTGCTTCCAGCTCTATGGGAAGCTAAGAAACAACTCGCTCTGCACAGTGCTCTTACAGCCTACCGGGAACATCTCTTCCAAAGGCCTGTGAAACGCAGTTTCTTTGCAGGCCTGATCTGGCAGATGTAGGACTTCTGCTCTGGGTGTGCTACATTGCCCTAGAGCTGAAAGGCACAACGTGCCGGCTTCTTTCTAAAGGGCGAGTTGGGCCCCACAGCATCTTGCTTCCAGCTCTTTAGGAAGCTAAGAAACAACTGGCTCTGCACAGTGCTCTTACAGCCTACCGGGAACATCTCTTCCAAAGGCCTGTGAAACGCAGTTTCTTTGCAGGCCTGATCTGGCTGAAGTAGGACTTCTGCTCTGGGTGTGCTACATTGCCCTAGAGCTGAAAGGCACAACGTGCAGGCTTCTTTCCAAAGGGCGAGTTGGGCCCCACAGCATCTTGCTTCCAGCTCTTTGGGAAGCTAAGAAACAACTCCCTCTGCACAGTGCTCTTACAGCCTACCGGGAACATCTCTTACAAAGGCCTGTGAAACACAGTTTCTTTGCAGGCCTGATCTGGCTGAAGTAGGACTTCTGCTCTGGGTGTGCTACATTGCCCTAGAGCTGAAAGGCACAACGTGCAGGCTTCTTTCCAAAGGGCGAGTTGGGCCCCACAGCATCTTGCTTCCAGCTCTTTGGGAATCTAAGAAACAACTTGCTCTGCACAGTGCTCTTACAGCCTACCGGGAACATCTCTTCCAAAGGCCTGTGAAACGCAGTTTCTTTGCAGGCCTGATCTGGCAGATGTAGGACTTCTGCTCTGGGTGTGCCACATTGCCCTAGAGCTGAAAGGCACAACGTGCCGGCTTCTTTCCAAAGGGCGAGTTGGGCCCCACAGCAGATTGCTTCCAGCTCCTTGGGAAGCTAAGAAACAACTCGCTCTGCACAGTGCTCTTACAGCCTACCGGGAACATCTCTTCCAAAGGCCTGTGAAACGCCGTTTCTTTGCAGGCCTGATCTGGCTGAAGTAGGACTTCTGCTCTGGGTGTGCCACATTGCCCTAGAGCTGAAAGGCAAAACGTGCAGGCTTCTTTCCAAAGGGCGAGTTCGGCCCCACAGCATCTTGCTTCCAGCTCTTTGGGAAGCTAAGAAACAACTCGCTCTGCACAGTGCTCTTACAGCCTACCGGGAATATCTCTTCCAAAGGCCTGTGAAACGCAGTTTCTTGGCAGGCCTGATTTGGCAGAAGTAGGACTTCTGCTCTGGGTGTGCTACATTGCCCTAGAGCTGAAAGGCACAACGTGCAGGCTTCTTTCCAAAGGGCGAGTTGGGCCCCACAGCAGATTGGTTCCAGCTCTTTGGGAAGCTAAGAAACAACTCGCTCTGCACAGTGCTCTTACAGCCTACCGTGAACATCTCTTCCAAAGGCCTGTGAAACGCAGTTTCTTTGCAGGCCTGATCTGGCTGAAGTAGGACTTCTGCTCTGGGTGTGCCACATTGCCCTAGTGCTGAAAGGCACAACGTGCAGGCTTCTTTCCAAAGGGCGAGTTGGGCCCCATAGCATCTTGCTTCCAGCTCCTTGGGAAGCTAAGAAACAACTCGCTCTGCACAGTGCTCTTACAGCCTACCGGGAACATCTCTTCCAAAGGCCTGTGAAACGCAGTTTCTTTGCAGGCCTGATCTGGCAGATGTAGGACTTCTGCTCTGGGTGTGCTACATTGCCCTAGAGCTGAAAGGCACAACGTGCAGGCTTCTCTCCAAAGGGCGAGTTGGGCCCCACAGAATCTTGCTTCCAGCTCTTTGGGAAGCTAAGAAACCACTCGCTCTGCACAGTGCTCTTACAGCCTACCGGGAACATCTCTTCCAAAGGCCTGTGAAACGCAGTTTCTTTGCAGGCCTGATCTGGCTGAAGTAGGACTTCTGCTCTGGGTGTGCTACATTGCCCTAGAGCTGAAAGGCACAACGTGCAGGCTTCTTTCCAAAGGGCGAGTTGGGCCCCAAAGCATCTTGCTTCCAGCTCTTTGGGAAGCTAAGAAACAACTCGCTCTGCACAGTGTTCTTACAGCCTACCGGCAACATCTCTTCCAAAGGCCTGTGAAACGCAGTTTCTTTGCAGGCCTGATCTGGCTGAAGTAGGACTTCTGCTCTGGGTGTGCCACATTGCCCTAGAGCTGAAAGGCACAACGTGCCGGCTTCTTTCCAAAGGGCGAGTTGGGCCCCACAGCAGATTGGTTCCAGCTCTTTGGGAAGCTAAGAAACAACTCGCTCTGCACAGTGCTCTTACAGCCTACCGGGAACATCTCTTCCAAAGGCCTGTGAAACGCAGTTTCTTTGCAGGCCTGATCTGGCTGAAGTAGGACTTCTGCTCTGGGTGTGCCACATTGCCCTAGAGCTGAAAGGCACAACGTGCAGTCTTCTTTCCAAAGGGCGAGTTGGGCCCCACAGCATCTTGCTTCCAGCTCTTTGGGAAGCTAAGAAACAACTCGCTCTGCACAGTGCTCTTACAGCCTACCGGGAACATCTCTTCCAAAGGCCTGTGAAACGCAGTTTCTTTGCAGGCCTGATCTGGCAGATGTAGGACTTCTGCTCTGGGTGTGCTACATTGCCCTAGAGCTGAAAGGCACAACGTGCAGGCTTCTTTCCAAAGGGCGAGTTGGTCCCCACAGAATCTTGCTTCCAGCTCTTTGGGAAGCTAAGAAACCACTCGCTCTGCACAGTGCTCTTACAGCCTACCGGGAACATCTCTTCCAAAGGCCTGTGAAACGCAGTTTCTTTGCAGGCCTGATCTGGCTGAAGTAGGACTTCTGCTCTGGGTGTGCTACATTGCCCTAGAGCTGAAAGGCACAACGTGCAGGCTTCTTTCCAAAGGGCGAGTTGGGCCCCAAAGCATCTTGCTTCCAGCTCTTTGGGAAGCTAAGAAACAACTCGCTCTGCGCAGTTTTCTTACAGCCTACCGGCAACATCTCTTCCAAAGGCCTGTGAAACGCAGTTTCTTTGCAGGCCTGATCTGGCTGAAGTAGGACTTCTGCTCTGGGTGTGCCACATTGCCCTAGAGCTGAAAGGCACAACGTGCCGGCTTCCTTCCAAAGGGCGAGTTGGGCCCCACAGCAGATTGGTTCCAGCTCTTTGGGAAGCTAAGAAACAACTCGCTCTGCACAGTGCTCTTACAGCCTACCGGGAACATCTCTTCCAAAGGCCTGTGAAACGCAGTTTCTTTGCAGGCCTGATCTGGCTGAAGTAGGACTTCTGCTCTGGGTGTGCTACATTGCCCTAGAGCAGAAAGGCACAATGTGCAGGCTTCTTTCCAAAGGGCGAGTTGGGACCCACAGCATCTTGCTTCCAGCTCTTGGGAAGCTAAGAAACAACTCGCTCTGCACAGTGCTCTTACAGCCTACCGGCAACATCTCTTAAAAAGGCCTGTGAAACGCAGTTTCTTTGCAGGCCTGATCTGGCTGAAGTAGGACTTCTGCTCTGGGTGTGCTACATTGCCCTAGAGCTGAAAGGCACAACGTGCAGGCTTCTTTCCAAAGGGCGAGTTGGGCCCCACAGCATCTTGCTTCCAGCTCTTTGGGAAGCTAAGAAACAACTCGCTCTGCACAGTGCTCTTACAGCCTACCGGGAACATCTCTTCCAAAGGCCTGTGAAACGCAGTTTCTTTGCAGGCCTGATCTGGCAGATGTAGGACTTCTGCTCTGGGTGTGCTACATTGCCCTAGAGCTGAAAGGCACAACGTGCAGGCTTCTTTCCAAAGGGCGAGTTGGGCCCCACAGCATCTTGCTTCCAGCTCTTTGGGAAGCTAAGAAACCACTCGCTCTGCACAGTGCTCTTACAGCCTACCGGGAACATCTCTTCCAAAGGCCTGTGAAACGCAGTTTCTTTGCAGGCCTGATCTGGCTGAAGTAGGACTTCTGCTCTGGGTGTGCTACATTGCCCTAGAGCTGAAAGGCACAACGTGCAGGCTTCTTTCCAAAGGGCGAGTTGGGCCCCACAGCATCTTGCTTCCAGCTCTTTGGGAAGCTAAGAAACAACTCGCTCTGCACAGTGCTCTTACAGCCTACCGGCAACATCTCTTCCAAAGGCCTGTGAAACGCAGTTTCTTTGCAGGCCTGATCTGGCTGAAGTAGGACTTCTGCTCTGGGTGTGCCACATTGCCCTAGAGCTGAAAGGCACAACGTGCAGGCTTCTTTCCAAAGGGCGAGTTGGGCCCCTCAGCATCTTGCTTCCAGCTCTTTGGGAAGCTAAGAAACAACTCGCTCTGCACAGTGCTCTTACAGCCTACCGGGAACATCTCTTCCAAAGGCCTGTGAAATGCAGTTTCTTTGCAGGCCTGATCTGGCTGAAGCAGGACGTCTGCTCTGGGTGTGCTACATTGCCCTAGAGCTGAAAGGCACAACGTGCAGGCTTCTTTCCAAAGGGCGAGTTGGGCCCCACAGCATCTTGCTTCCAGCTCTTTGGGAAGCTAAGAAATAACTCGCTCTGCACAGTGCTCTTACAGCCTACCGGGAACATCTCTTCCAAAGGCCTGTGAAACGCAGTTTCTTTGCAGGCCTGATCTGGCAGATGTAGGACTTCTGCTCTGGGTGTGCTACATTGCCCTAGAGCTGAAAGGCACAACGTGCAGGCTTCTTTCCAAAGGGCAAGTTGGGCCCCACAGCATCTTGCTTCCAGCTCTTTGGGAAGCTAAGAAACAACTCGCTCTGCACAGTGCTCTTACAGCCTACCGGGAACATCTATTCCAAAGGCCTGTGAAACGCAGTTTCTTTGCAGGCCTGATCTGGCTGAAGTAGGACTTCTGCTCTGGGTGTGCTACATTGCCCTAGAGCTGAAAGGCACAACGTGCCGGCTTCTTTCCAAAGGGCGAGTTGGGCCCCACAGCAGATTGCTTCCAGCTCCTTGGGAAGCTAAGAAACAACTCGCTCTGCACAGTGCTCTTACAGCCTACCGGGAACATCTCTTCCAAAGGCCTGTGAAACGCAGTTTCTTTGCAGGCCTGATCTGGCTGAAGTAGGACTTCTGCTCTGGGTGTGCCACATTGCCCTAGAGCTGAAAGGCACAACGTGCAGGCTTCTTTCCAAAGGGCGAGTTGGGCCCCACAGCATCTTGCTTCCAGCTCTTTGGGAAGCTAAGAAACCACTCGCTCTGCACAGTGCTCTTACAGCCTACCGGGAACATCTCTTCCAAAGGCCTGTGAAACGCAGTTTCTTTGCAGGCCTGATCTGGCTGAAGTAGGACTTCTGCTCTGGGTGTGCTACATTGCCCTAGAGCTGAAAGGCACAACGTGCAGGCTTCTTTCCAAAGGGCGAGTTGGGCCCCACAGCATCTTGCTTCCAGCTGTTTGGGAAGCTAAGTATCAACTCGCTCTGCACAGTGCTCTTACAGCCTACCGGGAACATCTCTTCCAAAGGCCTGTGAAACACAGTTTCTTTGCAGGCCTGATCTGGCTGAAGTAGGACTTCTGCTCTGGGTGGGCTACATTGCCCTAGAGCTGAAAGGCACAACGTGCAGGCTTCTTTCCAAAGGGCGAGTTGGTCCCCACAGCATCTTGCTTCCAGCTCTTTGGGAAGCTAAGAAACAACTCGCTCTGCACAGTGCTCTTACAGCCTACCGGGAACATTTCTTCCAAAGGCCTGTGAAACGCAGTTTCTTTGCAGGCCTGATCTGGCAAATGTAGGACTTCTGCTCTGGGTGTGCTACATTGCCCTAGAGCTGAAAGGGACAACGTGCAGGCTTCTTTCCAAAGGGCGAGTTGGGCCCCACAGCATCTTGCTTCCAGCTCTTTGGGAAGCTAAGAAACAACTCGCTCTGCACAGTGCTCTTACAGCCTACCGGGAACATCTCTTCCAAAGGCCTGTGAAGCGCAGTTTCTTTGCAGGCCTGATCTGGCAGAAGTAGGACTTCTGCTCTGGGTGTGGTACATTGCCCTAGAGCTGAAAGGCACAACGTGCAGGCTTCTTTCCAAAGGGCGAGTTGGGCCCCACAGCATCTTGCTTCCAGCTCTTTGGGAAGCTAAGAAACAATTCGCTCTGCACAGTGCTCTTACAGCCTACCGGGAACATCTCTTCCAAAGGCCTGTGAAACGCAGTTTCTTTGCAGGCCTGATCTGGCTGAAGTAGGACTTCTGCTCTGGGTGTGCCACATTGCCCTAGAGCTGAAAGGCACAACGTGCCGGCTTCTTTCCAAAGGCCGAGTTGGTCCCCACAGCAGATTGCTTCCAGCTCTTTGGGAAGCTAAGAAACAACTCGCTCTGCACAGTGCTCTTACAGCCTACCGGGAACATCTCTTCCAAAGGCCTGTGAAACGCAGTTTCTTGGCAGGCCTGATCTGGCTGAAGTAGGACTTCTGCTCTGGGTGTGCTACATTGCCCTAGAGCTGAAAGGCACAACGTGCAGGCTTCTTTCCAAAGGGCGAGTTGGGCCCCACAGCATCTTGCTTCCAGCTCTTTGGGAAGCTAAGAAACAACTCGCTCTGCACAGTGCTCTTACAGCCTAGCGGGAACATCTCTTCCAAAGGCCTGTGAAACGCAGTTTCTTTGCAGGCCTGATCTGGCTGAAGTAGGACTTCTGCTCTGGGTGTGCTACATTGCCCTGGAGCTGAAAGGCACAACGTGCAGGCTTCTTTCCAAAGGGCGAGTTGGGCCCCAAAGCATCTTGCTTCCAGCTTTTTGGGAAGCGAAGTATCAACTCGCTCTGCACAGTGCTCTTACAGCCTAACGGGAACATCTCTTCCAAAGGCCTGTGAAACGCAGTTTCTTTGCAGGCCTGATCTGGCTGAAGTAGGACTTCTGCTCTGGGTGTGCTACATTGCCCTAGAGCTGAAAGGCAAAAAGTGCAGGCTTCTTTCCAAAGGGCGAGTTGGGCCCCACAGCATCTTCCTTCCAGCTCTTTGGGAAGCTAAGAAACAAATCGCTCTGCACAGTGCTCTTACAGCCTACCGGGAACATCTCTTCCAAAGGCCTGTGAAACGCAGTTTCTTTGCAGGCCTGATCTGGCAGATGTAGGACTTCTGCTCTGGGTGTGCTACATTGCCCTAGAGCTGAAAGGCACAACGTGCAGGCTTCTTTCCAAAGGGCGAGTTGGGCCCCACAGCATCTTGCTTCCAGCTCTTTGGGAAGCTAAGAAACAACTCGCTCTGCACAGTGCTCTTACAGCCTAGCGGGAACATCTCTTCCAAAGGCCTGTGAAACGCAGTTTCTTTGCAGGCCTGATCTGGCTGAAGTAGGACTTCTGCTCTGGGTGTGCTACATTGCCCTAGAGCTGAAAGGCACAACGTGCAGGCTTCTTTCCAAAGGGCGAGTTGGGCCCCACAGCATCTTGCTTCCAGCTTTTTGGGAAGCTAAGTATCAACTCGCTCTGCACAGTGCTCTTACAGCCTACCGGGATCATCTCTTCCAAAGGCCTGTGAAACGCAGTTTCTTTGCAGGCCTGATCTGGCTGAAGTAGGACTTCTGCTCTGGGTGTGCTACATTGCCCTAGAGCTGAAAGGCACAACGTGCAGTCTTCTTTCCAAAGGGCGAGTTGGGCCCCACAGCATCTTGCTTCCAGCTCTTTGGGAAGCTAAGGAACAACTCGCTCTGCACAGTGCTCTTACAGCCTACCGGGAACATCTCTTCCAAAGGCCTGTGAAACGCAGTTTCTTTGCAGGCCTGATCTGGCAGATGTAGGACTTCTGCTCTGGGTGTGCCACATTGCCCTAGAGCTGAAAGGCACAACGTGCAGGCTTCTTTCCAAAGGGCGAGTTGGTCCCCACTTCAGATTGCTTCCAGCTCCTTGGGAAGCTAAGAAACAACTCGCTCTGCACAGTGCTCTTACAGCCTACCGGGAACATCTCTTCCAAAGGCCTGTGAAACGCAGTTTCTTTGCAGGCCTGATCTGGCTGAAGTAGGACTTCTGCTCTGGGTGTGCCACATTGCCCTAGAGCTGAAAGGCAAAAAGTGCAGGCTTCTTTCCAAAGGGCGAGTTGGTCCCCACAGCAGATTGCTTCCAGCTCTTTGGGAAGCTAAGAAACAACTCGCTCTGCACAGTGCTCTTACAGCCTACCGGGAACATCTCTTCCATAGGCCTGTGAAACGCAGTTTCTTTGCAGGCCTGATCTGGCAGATGTAGGACTTCTGCTCTGGGTGTGCTACATTGCCCTAGAGCTGAAAGGCACAACGTGCAGGCTTCTTTCCAAAGGGCGAGTTGGGCCCCACAGCATCTTGCTTCCAGCTCTTTGGGAAGCTAAGAAACGACTCGCTCTGCACAGTGCTCTTACACACTAGTGGGAACATCTCTTCCAAAGGCCTGTGAAACGCAGTTTCTTTGCAGGCCTGATCTGGCTGAAGTAGGACTTGTGCTCTGGGTGTGCTACATTGCCCTAGAGCTGAAAGGCACAACGTGCAGGCTTCTTTCCAAAGGGCGAGTTGGGCCCCACAGCATCTTGCTTCCAGCTCTTTGGGAAGCTAAGAAACAACTCGCTCTGCACAGTGCTCTTACAGCCTACCGGGAACATCTCTTCCAAAGGCCTGTGAAGCTCAGTTTCTTTGCAGGCCTGATCTGGCAGAAGTAGGACTTCTGCTCTGGGTGTGCTACATTGCCCTAGAGCTGAAAGGCACAACGTGCAGGCTTCTTTCCAAAGGGCGAGTTCGGCCCCACAGCATCTTGCTTCCAGCTCTTTGGGCAGCTAAGAAACAACTCGCTCTGCACAGTGCTCTTACAGCCTACCGGGAACATCTCTTCCAAAGGCCTGTGAAACGCAGTTTCTTTGCAGGCCTGATCTGGCTGAAGTAGGACTTCTGCTCTGGGTGTGCTACATTGCCCTAGAGCTGAAAGGCACAACGTGCAGGCTTCTTTCCAAAGGGCGAGTTGGGCCCCACAGCATCTAGCTTCAGCTCTTTGGGAAGCTAAGAAACAACTCGCTCTGCACAGTGCTCTTACAGCCTACCGGGAACATCTCTTCCAAAGGCCTGTGAAACGCAGTTTCTTTGCAGGCCTGATCTGGCAAATGTAGGACTTCTGCTCTGGGTGTGCTACATTGCCCTAGAGCTGAAAGGCACAACGTGCAGGCTTCTTTCCAAAGGGCGAGTTGGGCCCCACAGCATCTTGCTTCCAGCTCTTTGGGAAGCTAAGAAACAACTCGCTCTGCACAGTGCTCTTACAGCCTACCGGGAACATCTCTTCCAAAGGCCTGTGAAATGCAGTTTCTTTGCAGGCCTGATCTGGCTGAAGTAGGACTTCTGCTCTGGGTGTGCTACATTGCCCTAGAGCTGAAAGGCACAACGTGCAGGCTTCTTTCCAAAGGGCGAGTTGGGCCCCACAGCATCTTGCTTCCAGCTCTTTGGGAAGCTAAGAAACAACTCGCTCTGCACAGTGCTCTTACAGCCTACCGGGAACATCTCTTCCAAAGGCCTGTGAAACGCAGTTTCTTTGCAGGCCTGATCTGGCAGATGTAGGACTTCTGCTCTGGGTGTGCTGCATTGCCCTAGAGCTGAAAGGCACAACGTGCAGGCTTCTTTCCAAAGGGCGAGTTGGGCCCCACAGCATCTTGCTTCCAGCTCTTTGGGAAGCTAAGAAACAACTCGCTCTGCACAGTGCTCTTGCAGCGTACCGGGAACATCTCTTCCAAAGGCCTGTGAAACGCAGTTTCTTTGCAGGCCTGATCTGGCTGAAGTAGGACTTCTGCTCTGGGTGTGCTACATTGCCCTAGAGCTGAAAGGCACAACGTGCAGGCTTCTTTCCAAAGGGCGAGTTGGGCCCCACAGCATCTTGCTTCCAGCTCTTTGGGAAGCTAAGAAACAAGTCGCTCTGCACAGTGCTCTTACAGCCTACCGGGAACATCTCTTCCAAAGGCCTGTGAAACGCAGTTTCTTTGCAGGCCTGATCTGGCTGAAGTAGGACTTCTGCTCTGGGTGTGCTACATTGCCCTAGAGCTGAAAGGCACAACGTGCAGGCTTCTTTCCAAAGGGCGAGTTGGGCCCCACAGCATCTTGCTTCCAGCTCTTTGGGAAGCTAAGAAAGAACTCGCTCTGCACAGTGCTCTTGCAGCGTAACGGGAACATCTCTTCCAAAGGCCTGTGAAACACAGTTTCTTTGCAGGCCTGATCTGGCTGAAGTAGGACTTCTGCTCTGGGTGTGCTACATTGCCCTAGAGCTGAAAGGCACAACGTGCAGGCTTCTTTCCAAAGGGCGAGTTGGGCCCCACAGCATCTTGCATCCAGCTCTATGGGAAGCTAAGAAGCAACTCGCTCTGCACAGTGCTCTTACAGCCTACCGGGAACATCTCTTCCAAAGGCCTGTGAAACGCAGTTTCTTTGCAGGCCTGATCTGGCAGAGTAGGACTTCTGCTCTGGGTGTGCTACATTGCCCAGAGCTGAAAGGCACAACGTGCAGGCTTCTTTCCAAAGGGCGAGTTGGTCCCCACAGCATCTTGCTTCCAGCTCTTTGGGAAGCTAAGAAACAACTCGCTCTGCACAGTGCTCTTACAGCCTACCGGGAACATCTCTTCCAAAGGCCTGTGAAACGCAGTTTCTTGGCAGGCCTGATCTGGCAGAGTAGGACTTCTGCTCTGGGTGTGCTACATTGCCCTAGAGTTGAAAGGCACAACGTGCAGGCTTCTTTCCAAAGGGCGAGTTGGGCCCCACAGCATCTTGCTTCCAGCTCTTTGGGAAGCTAAGAAACAACTGGCTCTGCACAGTGCTCTTACAGCCTACCGGGAACATCTCTTCCAAAGGCCTGTGAAACGCAGTTTCTTTGCAGGCCTGATCTGGCTGAAGTAGGACTTCTGCTCTGGTTGTGCCACATTGCCCTAGAAGTGAAAGGCACAACGTGCCGGCTTCTTTCCAATGCGTGAGTTGGGACCCACAGCATCTTGCTTCCAGCTCTTTGGGAAGCTAAGAAACAACTCGCTCTGCACAGTGCTCTTACAGCCTACCGGGAACATCTCTTCCAAAGGCCTGTGAAACGCAGTTTCTTTGCAGGCCTGATCTGGCAGAGTAGGACTTCTGCTCTGGGTGTGCTACATTGCCCTAGAGCTGAAAGGCACAACGTGCAGGCTTCTTTCCAAAGGGCGAGTTGGGCCCCACAGCATCTTGCTTCCAGCTCTTTGGGAAGCTAAGAAACCACTCGCTCTGCACAGTGCTCTTACAGCTTACCGGGAACATCTCTTCCAAAGGCCTGTGAAACGCAGTTTCTTGGCAGGCCTGATCTGGCTGAAGTAGGACTTCTGCTCTGGGTGTGCTACATTGCCCTAGAGCTGAAAGGCACAACGTGCAGGCTTCTTTCCAAAGGGCGAGTTGGGCCCCACAGCATCTTGCTTCCAGCTCTTTGGGAAGCTAGGAAACAACTCGCTCTGCACAGTGCTCTTACAGCCTACCGGGAACATCTCTTCCAAAGGCCTGTGAAACGCAGTTTCTTTGCAGGCCTGATCTGGCAGAGTAGGACTTCTGCTCTGGGTGTGCTACATTGCCCTAGAGCTGAAAGGCACAACGTGCAGGCTTCTTTCCAAAGGGCGAGTTGGGCCCCACAGCATCTTGCTTCCAGCTCTTTGGGAAGCTAAGAAACAACTCGCTCTGCACAGTGCTCTTACAGCCTACCGGGAACATCTCTTCCAAAGGCCTGTGAAACGCAGTTTCTCTGCAGGCGAGGTCTGGCTGAAGTAGGACTTCTGCTCTGGGTGTGCTACACTGCCCTAGAGCTGAAAGGCACAACGTGCAGGCTTCTTTCCAAAGGGCGAGTTGGGCCCCACAGCATCTTGCTTCCAGCTCTTTGGGAAGCTAAGAAACCACTCGCTCTGCACAGTGCTCTTACAGCCTACCGGGAACATCTCTTCCAAAGGCCTGTGAAACGCAGTATCTTTGCAGGCCTGATCTGGCTGTAGTAGGACTGCTGCTCTGGGTGTGCTACTTTGCCCTAGAGCTGAAAGGCACAACGTGCAGGCTTCTTTAAAAAGGGCGAGTTGGGCACCACAGCATCTTGCTTCCAGCTCTTTGGGAAGCTAAGAAACAACTCGCTCTGCACAGTGCTCTTACAGCCTACCGGCAACATCTCTTCCAAAGGCCTGTGAAACGCAGTTTATTTGCAGGCCTGATCTGGCTGAAGTAGGACTTCTGCTCTGGTTGTGCCACATTGCCCTAGAGCTGAAAGGCACAACGTGCCGGCTTCTTACCAATGGGTGAGTTGGGACCCACAGCATCTTGCTTCCAGCTCTTTGGGAAGCTAAGAAACAACTCGCTCTGCACAGTGCTCTTACAGCCTACCGGGAACATCTCTTCCAAAGGCTTGTGAAACGCAGTTTCTTTGCAGGCCTGATCGGGCAGAAGTAGGACTTCTGCTCTGGGTGTGCTACATTGCCCTAGAGCTGAAAGGCACAACGTGCAGGCTTCTTTCCAAAGGGCGAGTTGGGCCCCACAGCATCTTGCTTCCAGCTCTTTGGGAAGCTAAGAAACCACTCGCTCTGCACAGTGCTCTTACAGCCTACCGGGAACATCTCTTCCAAAGGCCTGTGAAACGCAGTTTCTTGGCAGGCCTGATCTGGCTGAAGTAGGACTTCTGCTCTGGGTGTGCTACATTGCCCTAGAGCTGAAAGGCACAACGTGCAGGCTTCTTTCCAAAGGGCGAGTTGGGCCCCACAGCATCTTGCTTCCAGCTCTTTGGGAAGCTAGGAAACAACTCGCTCTGCACAGTGCTCTTACAGCCTACCGGGAACATCTCTTCCAAAGGCCTGTGAAACGCAGTTACTTTGCAGGCCTGATCTGGCTGAAGTAGGACTTCTGCTCTGGGTGTGCTACATTGCCCTAGAGCTGAAAGGCACAACGTGCAGGCTTCTTTCCAAAGGGCGAGTTGGGCCCCACAGCATCTTGCTTCCAGCTCTTTGGGAAGCTAAGTATCAACTCGCTCTGCACAGTGCTCTTACAGCCTACCGGGAACATCTCTTCCAAAGGCCTGTGAAACGCAGTTTCTTTGCAGGCCTGATCTGGCTGAAGTAGGACTTCTGCTCTGGGTGTGCTACATTGCCCTAGAGCTGAAAGGCACAACGTGCAGGCTTCTTTCCAAAGGGCGAGTTGGGCCCCACAGCATCTTGCTTCCAGCTCTTTGGGAAGCTAAGAAACAACTCGCTCTGCACAGTGCTCTTGCAGCGTACCGGGAACATCTCTTCCAAAGGCCTGTGAAACGCAGTTTCTTTGCAGGCCTGATTTGGCAGAAGTAGGACTTCTGCTCTGGGTGTGCTACATTGTCCTAGAGCTGAAAGGCACAACGTGCAGGCTTCTTTCCAAAGGGCGAGTTGGGCCCCACAGCATCTTGCTTCCAGCTCTTTGGGAAGCTAAGAAACAACTCGCTCTGCACAGTGCTCTTACAGCCTACCGGGAACATCTCTTCCAAAGGCCTGTGAAACGCAGTTTCTTTGCAGGCCTGATCTGGCAGAGTAGGACTTCTGCTCTGGGTGTGCTACATTGCCCTAGAGCTGAAAGTCACAACGTGCAGGCTTCTTTCCAAAGGGCGAGTTGGGCCCCACAGCATCTTGCTTCCAGCTCTTTGGGAAGCTAAGAAACAACTCGCTCTGCACAGTGCTCTTACAGCCTACCGGGAACATCTCTTCCAAAGGCCTGTGAAACGCAGTTTCTTTGCAGGCCTGATCTGGCTGAAGTAGGACTTCTGCTCTGGGTGTGCTACATTGCCCTAGAGCTGAAAGGCACAACGTGCAGGCTTCTTTCCAAAGGGCGAGTTGGGCCCCACAGCATCTTGCTTCCAGCTCTTTGGGAAGCTAAGAAACAACTCGCTCTGCACAGTGCTCTTACAGCGTACCGGGAACATCTCTTCCAAAGGCCTGTGAAACGCAGTTTCTTTGCAGGCCTGATCTGGCTGAAGTAGGACTTCTGCTCTGGGTGTGCTACATTGCCCTAGAGCTGAAAGGCACAACGTGCAGGCTTCTTTCCAAAGGGCGAGTTGGGCCCCACAGCATCTTGCTTCCAGCTCTTTGGGAAGCTAAGAAACAACTCGCTCTGCACAGTGCTCTTACAGCCTACCGGGAACATCTCTTCCAAAGGCCTGTGAAACGCAGTTTCTTTGCAGGCCTGATCTGGCAGAAGTAGGACTTCTGCTCTGGGTGTGCTACATTGCCCTAGAGCTGAAAGGCACAACGTGCAGGCTTCTTTCCAAAGGGCGAGTTGGGCCCCACAGCATCTTGCTTCCAGCTCTTTGGGAAGCTAAGAAACAACTCGCTCTGCACAGTGCTCTTACAGCCTACCGGGAACATCTCTTCCAAAGGCCTGTGAAACGCAGTTTCTTTGCAGGCCAGATCTGGCTGAAGTAGGACTTCTGCTCTGGGTGTGCTACATTGCCCTAGAGCTGAAAGGCACAACGTGCAGGCTTCTTTCCAAAGGGCGAGTTGGGCCCCACAGCATCTTGCTTCCAGCTCTTTGGGAAGCTAAGAAACAACTCGCTCTGCACAGTGCTCTTACAGCCTACCGGGAACATCTCTTCCAAAGGCCTGTGAAACGCAGTTTCTTTGCAGGCCTGATCTGGCTGTAGTAGGACTTCTGCTCTGGGTGTGCTACTTTGCCCTAGAGCTGAAAGGCACAACGTGCAGGCTTCTTTCCAAAGGGCGAGTTGGGCACCACAGCATCTTGCTTCCAGCTCTTTGGGAAGCTAAGAAACAACTCGCTCTGCACAGTGCTCTTACAGCCTACCGGGAACATCTCTTCCAAAGGCCTGTGAAACGCAGTTTCTTTGCAGGCCTGATCTGGCTGAAGTAGGACTTCTGCTCTGGGTGTGCCACATTGCCCTAGAGCTGAAAGGCACAACGTGCCGGCTTCTTACCAAAGGGTGAGTTGGGACCCACAGCATCTTGCTTCCAGCTCTTTGGGAAGCTAAGAAACAACTCGCTCTGCACAGTGCTCTTACAGCCTACCGGGAACATCTCTTCCAAAGTCCTGTGAAACGCAGTTTCTTTGCAGGCCTGATCGGGCAGAAGTAGGACTTCTGCTCTGGGTGTGCTACATTGCCCTAGAGCTGAAAGGCACAACGTGCAGGCTTCTTTCCAAAGGGCGAGTTGGGCCCCACAGCATCTTGCTTCCAGCTCTTTGGGAAGCTAAGAAACAACTCGCTCTGCACAGTGCTCTTACAGCCTACCGGGAACATCTCTTCCAAAGGCCTGTGAAACGCAGTTTCTTGGCAGGCCTGATCTGGCTGAAGTAGGACTTCTGCTCTGGGTGTGCTACATTGCCCTAGAGCTGAAAGGCACAACGTGCAGGCTTCTTTCCAAAGGGCGAGTTGGGCCCCACAGCATCTTGCTTCCAGCTCTTTGGGAAGCTAAGAAACAACTCGCTCTGCACAGTGCTCTTACAGCCTACCGGGAACATCTCTTCCAAAGGCCTGTGAAACGCAGTTACTTTGCAGGCCTGATCTGGCTGAAGTAGGACTTCTGCTCTGGGTGTGCTACATTGCCCTAGAGCTGAAAGGCACAACGTGCAGGCTTCTTTCCAAAGGGCGAGTTGGGCCCCACAGCATCTTGCTTCCAGCTCTTTGGGAAGCTAAGAAACAACTCGCTCTGCACAGTGCTCTTACAGCCTACCGGGAACATCTCTTCCAAAGGCCTGTGAAACGCAGTTTCTTTGCAGGCCTGATCTGGCTGAAGTAGGACTTCTGCTCTGGGTGTGCTACATTGCCCTAGAGCTGAAAGGCACAACGTGCAGGCTTCTTTCCAAAGGGCGAGTTGGGCCCCACAGCATCTTGCTTCCAGCTCTTTGGGAAGCTAAGAAACAACTCGCTCTGCACAGTGCTCTTACAGCCTACCGGGAACATCTCTTCCAAAGGCCTGTGAAACGCAGTTTCTTTGCAGGCCTGATCTGGCTGAAGTAGGACTTCTGCTCTGGGTGTGCTACTTTGCCCTAGAGCTGAAAGGCACAACGTGCAGGCTTCTTTCCAAAGGGCGAGTTGGGCCCCACAGCATCTTGCTTCCAGCTCTTTGGGAAGCTAAGAAACAACTCGCTCTGCACAGTGCTCTTACAGCCTACCGGGAACATCTCTTCCAAAGGCCTGTGAAACGCAGTTTCTTTGCAGGCCTGATCTGGCTGAAGTAGGACTTCTGCTCTGGGTGTGCTACATTGCCCTAGAGCTGAAAGGCACAACGTGCAGGCTTCTTTCCAAAGGGCGAGTTGGGCCCCACAGCATCTTGCTTCCAGCTCTTTGGGAAGCTAAGAAACAACTCGCTCTGCACAGTGCTCTTACAGCCTACCGGGAACATCTCTTCCAAAGGCCTGTGAAACGCAGTTTCTTTGCAGGCCTGATCTGGCTGAAGTAGGACTTCTGCTCTGGGTGTGCTACTTTGCCCTAGAGCTGAAAGGCACAACGTGCAGGCTTCTTTCCAAAGGGCGAGTTGGGCCCCACAGCATCTTGCTTCCAGCTCTTTGGGAAGCTAAGAAACAACTCGCTCTGCACAGTGCTCTTACAGCCTACCGGGAACATCTCTTCCAAAGGCCTGTGAAACGCAGTTTCTTTGCAGGCCTGATCTGGCTGAAGTAGGACTTCTGCTCTCGGTGTGCTACTTTGCCCTAGAGCTGAAAGGCACAACGTGCAGGCTTCTTTCCAAAGGGCGAGTTGGTCCCCACAGCATCTTGCTTCCAGCTCTTTGGGAAGCTAAGAAACAACTCGCTCTGCACAGTGCTCTTACAGCCTACCTGGGAACATCTCTTCCAAAGGCCTGTGAAACGCAGTTTCTTTGCAGGCCTGATCTGGCTGAAGTAGGACTTCTGCTCTGGGTGTGCTACATTGCCCTAGAGCTGAAAGGCACAACGTGCAGGCTTCTTTCCAAAGGGCGAGTTGGGCCCCACAGCATCTTGCTTCCAGCTCTTTGGGAAGCTAAGAAACAACTCGCTCTGCACAGTGCTCTTACAGCCTACCGGGAACATCTCTTCCAAAGGCCTGTGAAACGCAGTTTCTTTGCAGGCCTGATCTGGCTGAAGTAGGACTTCTGCTCTGGGTGTGCTACATTGCCCTAGAGCTGAAAGGCACAACGTGCAGGCTTCTTTCCAAAGGGCGAGTTGGGCCCCACAGCATCTTGCTTCCAGCTCTTTGGGAAGCTAAGAAACAACTCGCTCTGCACAGTGCTCTTACAGCCTACCGGGAACATCTCTTCCAAAGGCCTGTGAAACGCAGTTTCTTTGCAGGCCTGATCTGGCTGAAGTAGGACTTCTGCTCTGGGTGTGCTACATTGCCCTAGAGCTGAAAGGCACAACGTGCAGGCTTCTTTCCAAAGGGCGAGTTGGGCCCCACAGCATCTTGCTTCCAGCTCTTTGGGAAGCTAAGAAACAACTCGCTCTGCACAGTGCTCTTACAGCACTAGTGGGAACATCTCTTCCAAAGGCCTGTGAAACGCAGTTTCTTTGCAGGCCTGATCTGGCTGAAGTAGGACTTCTGCTCTGGGTGTGCTACTTTGCCCTAGAGCTGAAAGGCACAACGTGCAGGCTTCTTGCCAAAGGGCGAGTTGGGCCCCACAGCATCTTGCTTCCAGCTCTTTGGGAAGCTAAGAAACAACTCGCTCTGCACAGTGCTCTTACAGCCTACCGGGAACATCTCTTCCAAAGGCCTGTGAAACGCAGTTTCTTTGCAGGCCTGATCTGGCTGAAGTAGGACTTCTGCTCTGGGTGTGCTACATTGCCCTAGAGCTGAAAGGCACAACGTGCAGGCTTCTTTCCAAAGGGCGAGTTGGGCCCCACAGCATCTTGCTTCCAGCTCTTTGGGAAGCTAAGAAACAACTCGCTCTGCACAGTGCTCTTACAGCCTACCGGGAACATCTCTTCCAAAGGCCTGTGAAACGCAGTTTCTTTGCAGGCCTGATCTGGCTGAAGTAGGACTTCTGCTCTGGGTGTGCTACATTGCCCTAGAGCTGAAAGGCACAACGTGCAGGCTTCTTTCCAAAGGGCGAGTTGGGCCCCACAGCATCTTGCTTCCAGCTCTTTGGGAAGCTAAGAAACAACTCGCTCTGCACAGTGCTCTTACAGCCTACCGGGAACATCTCTTCCAAAGGCCTGTGAAACGCAGTTTCTTTGCAGGCCTGATCTGGCTGAAGTAGGACTTCTGCTCTGGGTGTGCTACATTGCCCTAGAGCTGAAAGGCACAACGTGCAGGCTTCTTTCCAAAGGGCGAGTTGGGCCCCACAGCATCTTGCTTCCAGCTCTTTGGGAAGCTAAGAAACAACTCGCTCTGCACAGTGCTCTTACAGCCTACCGGGAACATCTCTTCCAAAGGCCTGTGAAACGCAGTTTCTTTGCAGGCCTGATCTGGCTGAAGTAGGACTTCTGCTCTGGGTGTGCTACATTGCCCTAGAGCTGAAAGGCACAACGTGCAGGCTTCTTTCCAAAGGGCGAGTTGGGCCCCACAGCATCTTGCTTCCAGCTCTTTGGGAAGCTAAGAAACAACTCGCTCTGCACAGTGCTCTTACAGCCTACTGGGAACATCTCTTCCAAAGGCCTGTGAAACGCAGTTTCTTTGCAGGCCTGATCTGGCTGAAGTAGGACTTCTGCTCTGGGTGTGCTACTTTGCCCTAGAGCTGAAAGGCACAACGTGCAGGCTTCTTTCCAAAGGGCGAGTTGGGCCCCACAGCATCTTGCTTCCAGCTCTTTGGGAAGCTAAGAAACAACTCGCTCTGCACAGTGCTCTTACAGCCTACCGGGAACATCTCTTCCAAAGGCCTGTGAAACGCAGTTTCTTTGCAGGCCTGATCTGGCTGAAGTAGGACTTCTGCTCTGGGTGTGCTACTTTGCCCTAGAGCTGAAAGGCACAACGTGCAGGCTTCTTTCCAAAGGGCGAGTTGGGCCCCACAGCATCTTGCTTCCAGCTCTTTGGGAAGCTAAGAAACAACTCGCTCTGCACAGTGCTCTTACAGCCTACCGGGAACATCTCTTCCAAAGGCCTGTGAAACGCAGTTTCTTTGCAGGCCTGATCTGGCTGAAGTAGGACTTCTGCTCTGGGTGTGCTACTTTGCCCTAGAGCTGAAAGGCACAACGTGCAGGCTTCTTTCCAAAGGGCGAGTTGGGCCCCACAGCATCTTGCTTCCAGCTCTTTGGGAAGCTAAGAAACAACTCGCTCTGCACAGTGCTCTTACAGCCTACCGGGAACATCTCTTCCAAAGGCCTGTGAAACGCAGTTTCTTTGCAGGCCTGATCTGGCTGAAGTAGGACTTCTGCTCTGGGTGTGCTACTTTGCCCTAGAGCTGAAAGGCACAACGTGCAGGCTTCTTTCCAAAGGGCGAGTTGGGCCCCACAGCATCTTGCTTCCAGCTCTTTGGGAAGCTAAGAAACAACTCGCTCTGCACAGTGCTCTTACAGCCTACCTGGGAACATCTCTTCCAAAGGCCTGTGAAACGCAGTTTCTTTGCAGGCCTGATCTGGCTGAAGTAGGACTTCTGCTCTGGGTGTGCTACTTTGCCCTAGAGCTGAAAGGCACAACGTGCAGGCTTCTTTCCAAAGGGCGAGTTGGGCCCCACAGCATCTTGCTTCCAGCTCTTTGGGAAGCTAAGAAACAACTCGCTCTGCACAGTGCTCTTACAGCCTACCGGGAACATCTCTTCCAAAGGCCTGTGAAACGCAGTTTCTTTGCAGGCCTGATCTGGCTGAAGTAGGACTTCTGCTCTGGGTGTGCTACTTTGCCCTAGAGCTGAAAGGCACAACGTGCAGGCTTCTTTCCAAAGGGCGAGTTGGGCCCCACAGCATCTTGCTTCCAGCTCTTTGGGAAGCTAAGAAACAACTCGCTCTGCACAGTGCTCTTACAGCCTACCGGGAACATCTCTTCCAAAGGCCTGTGAAACGCAGTTTCTTTGCAGGCCTGATCTGGCTGAAGTAGGACTTCTGCTCTGGGTGTGCTACTTTGCCCTAGAGCTGAAAGGCACAACGTGCAGGCTTCTTTCCAAAGGGCGAGTTGGGCCCCACAGCATCTTGCTTCCAGCTCTTTGGGAAGCTAAGAAACAACTCGCTCTGCACAGTGCTCTTACAGCCTAGTGGGAACATCTCTTCCAAAGGCCTGTGAAACGCAGTTTCTTTGCAGGCCTGATCTGGCTGAAGTAGGACTTCTGCTCTGGGTGTGCTACATTGCCCTAGAGCTGAAAGGCACAACGTGCAGGCTTCTTTCCAAAGGGCGAGTTGGGCCCCACAGCATCTTGCTTCCAGCTCTTTGGGAAGCTAAGAAACAACTCGCTCTGCACAGTGCTCTTACAGCCTACCGGGAACATCTCTTCCAAAGGCCTGTGAAACGCAGTTTCTTTGCAGGCCTGATCTGGCTGAAGTAGGACTTCTGCTCTGGGTGTGCTACATTGCCCTAGAGCTGAAAGGCACAACGTGCAGGCTTCTTTCCAAAGGGCGAGTTGGGCCCCACAGCATCTTGCTTCCAGCTCTTTGGGAAGCTAAGAAACACCTCGCTCTGCACAGTGCTCTTACAGCCTACCGGGAACATCTCTTCCAAAGGCCTGTGAAACGCAGTTTCTTTGCAGGCCTGATCTGGCTGAAGTAGGACTTCTGCTCTGGGTGTGCTACATTGCCCTAGAGCTGAAAGGCACAACGTGCAGGCTTCTTTCCAAAGGGCGAGTTGGGCCCCACAGCATCTTGCTTCCAGCTCTTTGGGAAGCTAAGAAACAACTCGCTCTGCACAGTGCTCTTACAGCCTACCGGGAACATCTCTTCCAAAGGCCTGTGAAACGCAGTTTCTTTGCAGGCCTGATCTGGCTGAAGTAGGACTTCTGCTCTGGGTGTGCTACATTGCCCTAGAGCTGAAAGGCACAACGTGCAGGCTTCTTTCCAAAGGGCGAGTAGGGCCCCACATCATCTTGCTTCCAGCTCTTTGGGAAGCTAAGAAACAACTCGCTCTGCACAGTGCTCTTACAGCCTACCGGGAACATCTCTTCCAAAGGCCTGTGAAACGCAGTTTCTTTGCAGGCCTGATCTGGCTGAAGTAGGACTTCTGCTCTGGGTGTGCTACATTGCCCTAGAGCTGAAAGGCACAACGTGCAGGCTTCTTTCCAAAGGGCGAGTTGGGCCCCACAGCATCTTGCTTCCAGCTCTTTGGGAAGCTAAGAAACAACTCGCTCTGCACAGTGCTCTTACAGCCTACTGGGAACATCTCTTCCAAAGGCCTGTGAAACGCAGTTTCTTTGCAGGCCTGATCTGGCTGAAGTAGGACTTCTGCTCTGGGTGTGCTACATTGCCCTAGAGCTGAAAGGCACAACGTGCAGGCTTCTTTCCAAAGGGCGAGTTGGGCCCCACAGCATCTTGCTTCCAGCTCTTTGGGAAGCTAAGAAACAACTCGCTCTGCACAGTGCTCTTACAGCCTACCGGGAACATCTCTTCCAAAGGCCTGTGAAACGCAGTTTCTTTGCAGGCCTGATCTGGCTGAAGTAGGACTTCTGCTCTGGGTGTGCTACATTGCCCTAGAGCTGAAAGGCACAACGTGCAGGCTTCTTTCCAAAGGGCGAGTTGGGCCCCACAGCATCTTGCTTCCAGCTCTTTGGGAAGCTAAGAAACAACTCGCTCTGCACAGTGCTCTTACAGCCTACCGGGAACATCTCTTCCAAAGGCCTGTGAAACGCAGTTTCTTTGCAGGCCTGATCTGGCTGAAGTAGGACTTCTGCTCTGGGTGTGCTACATTGCCCTAGAGCTGAAAGGCACAACGTGCAGGCTTCTTTCCAAAGGGCGAGTTGGGCCCCACAGCATCTTGCTTCCAGCTCTTTGGGAAGCTAAGAAACAACTCGCTCTGCACAGTGCTCTTACAGCCTACCGGGAACATCTCTTCCAAAGGCCTGTGAAACGCAGTTTCTTTGCAGGCCTGATCTGGCTGAAGTAGGACTTCTGCTCTGGGTGTGCTACATTGCCCTAGAGCTGAAAGGCACAACGTGCAGGCTTCTTTCCAAAGGGCGAGTTGGGCCCCACAGCATCTTGCTTCCAGCTCTTTGGGAAGCTAAGAAACAACTCGCTCTGCACAGTGCTCTTACAGCCTACCGGGAACATCTCTTCCAAAGGCCTGTGAAACGCAGTTTCTTTGCAGGCCTGATCTGGCTGAAGTAGGACTTCTGCTCTGGGTGTGCTACATTGCCCTAGAGCTGAAAGGCACAACGTGCAGGCTTCTTTCCAAAGGGCGAGTTGGGCCCCACAGCATCTTGCTTCCAGCTCTTTGGGAAGCTAAGAAACAACTCGCTCTGCACAGTGCTCTTACAGCCTACCGGGAACATCTCTTCCAAAGGCCTGTGAAACGCAGTTTCTTTGCAGGCCTGATCTGGCTGAAGTAGGACTTCTGCTCTGGGTGTGCTACATTGCCCTAGAGCTGAAAGGCACAACGTGCAGGCTTCTTTCCAAAGGGCGAGTTGGGCCCCACAGCATCTTGCTTCCAGCTCTTTGGGAAGCTAAGAAACAACTCGCTCTGCACAGTGCTCTTACAGCCTACCGGGAACATCTCTTCCAAAGGCCTGTGAAACGCAGTTTCTTTGCAGGCCTGATCTGGCTGAAGTAGGACTTCTGCTCTGGGTGTGCTACATTGCCCTAGAGCTGAAAGGCACAACGTGCAGGCTTCTTTCCAAAGGGCGAGTTGGGCCCCACAGCATCTTGCTTCCAGCTCTTTGGGAAGCTAAGAAACAACTCGCTCTGCACAGTGCTCTTACAGCCTACCGGGAACATCTCTTCCAAAGGCCTGTGAAACGCAGTTTCTTTGCAGGCCTGATCTGGCTGAAGTAGGACTTCTGCTCTGGGTGTGCTACATTGCCCTAGAGCTGAAAGGCACAACGTGCAGGCTTCTTTCCAAAGGGCGAGTTGGGCCCCACAGCATCTTGCTTCCAGCTCTTTGGGAAGCTAAGAAACAACTCGCTCTGCACAGTGCTCTTACAGCCTACCGGGAACATCTCTTCCAAAGGCCTGTGAAACGCAGTTTCTTTGCAGGCCTGATCTGGCTGAAGTAGGACTTCTGCTCTGGGTGTGCTACTTTGCCCTAGAGCTGAAAGGCACAACGTGCAGGCTTCTTTCCAAAGGGCGAGTTGGGCCCCACAGCATCTTGCTTCCAGCTCTTTGGGAAGCTAAGAAACAACTCGCTCTGCACAGTGCTCTTACAGCCTACCGGGAACATCTCTTCCAAAGGCCTGTGAAACGCAGTTTCTTTGCAGGCCTGATCTGGCTGAAGTAGGACTTCTGCTCTGGGTGTGCTACATTGCCCTAGAGCTGAAAGGCACAACGTGCAGGCTTCTTTCCAAAGGGCGAGTTGGGCCCCACAGCATCTTGCTTCCAGCTCTTTGGGAAGCTAAGAAACAACTCGCTCTGCACAGTGCTCTTACAGCCTACCGGGAACATCTCTTCCAAAGGCCTGTGAAACGCAGTTTCTTTGCAGGCCTGATCTGGCTGAAGTAGGACTTCTGCTCTGGGTGTGCTACATTGCCCTAGAGCTGAAAGGCACAACGTGCAGGCTTCTTTCCAAAGGGCGAGTTGGGCCCCACAGCATCTTGCTTCCAGCTCTTTGGGAAGCTAAGAAACAACTCGCTCTGCACAGTGCTCTTACAGCCTACCGGGAACATCTCTTCCAAAGGCCTGTGAAACGCAGTTTCTTTGCAGGCCTGATCTGGCTGAAGTAGGACTTCTGCTCTGGGTGTGCTACATTGCCCTAGAGCTGAAAGGCACAACGTGCAGGCTTCTTTCCAAAGGGCGAGTTGGGCCCCACAGCATCTTGCTTCCAGCTCTTTGGGAAGCTAAGAAACAACTCGCTCTGCACAGTGCTCTTACAGCCTACCGGGAACATCTCTTCCAAAGGCCTGTGAAACGCAGTTTCTTTGCAGGCCTGATCTGGCTGAAGTAGGACTTCTGCTCTGGGTGTGCTACATTGCCCTAGAGCTGAAAGGCACAACGTGCAGGCTTCTTTCCAAAGGGCGAGTTGGGCCCCACAGCATCTTGCTTCCAGCTCTTTGGGAAGCTAAGAAACAACTCGCTCTGCACAGTGCTCTTACAGCCTACCGGGAACATCTCTTCCAAAGGCCTGTGAAACGCAGTTTCTTTGCAGGCCTGATCTGGCTGAAGTAGGACTTCTGCTCTGGGTGTGCTACATTGCCCTAGAGCTGAAAGGCACAACGTGCAGGCTTCTTTCCAAAGGGCGAGTTGGGCCCCACAGCATCTTGCTTCCAGCTCTTTGGGAAGCTAAGAAACAACTCGCTCTGCACAGTGCTCTTACAGCCTACCGGGAACATCTCTTCCAAAGGCCTGTGAAACGCAGTTTCTTTGCAGGCCTGATCTGGCTGAAGTAGGACTTCTGCTCTGGGTGTGCTACATTGCCCTAGAGCTGAAAGGCACAACGTGCAGGCTTCTTTCCAAAGGGCGAGTTGGGCCCCACAGCATCTTGCTTCCAGCTCTTTGGGAAGCTAAGAAACAACTCGCTCTGCACAGTGCTCTTACAGCCTACCGGGAACATCTCTTCCAAAGGCCTGTGAAACGCAGTTTCTTGGCAGGCCTGATCTGGCTGAAGTAGGACTTCTGCTCTGGGTGTGCTACATTGCCCTAGAGCTGAAAGGCACAACGTGCAGGCTTCTTTCCAAAGGGCGAGTTGGGCCCCACAGCATCTTGCTTCCAGCTCTTTGGGAAGCTAAGAAACAACTCGCTCTGCACAGTGCTCTTACAGCCTACCGGGAACATCTCTTCCAAAGGCCTGTGATACGCAGTTTCTTTGCAGGCCTGATCTGGCTGAAGTAGGACTTCTGCTCTGGGTGTGCTACATTGCCCTAGAGCTGAAAGGCACAACGTGCAGGCTTCTTTCCAAAGGGCGAGTTGGGCCCCACAGCATCTTGCTTCCAGCTCTTTGGGAAGCTAAGAAACAACTCGCTCTGCACAGTGCTCTTACAGCCTACCGGGAACATCTCTTCCAAAGGCCTGTGAAACGAAGTTTCTTTGCAGGCCTGATCTGGCTGAAGTAGGACTTCTGCTCTCGGAGTTCTACTTTGCCCTAGAGCTGAAAGGCACAACGTGCAGGCTTCTTTCCAAAGGGCGAGTTTGGCCCCACAGCATCTTGCTTCCAGCTCTTTGGGAAGCTAAGAAACAACTCGCTCTGCACAGTGCTCTTACAGCCTACCGGGAACATCTCTTCCAAAGGCCTGTGAAACGCAGTTTCTTTGCAGGCCTCATCTGGCTGAAGTAGGACTTCTGCTCTGGGTGTGCTACATTGCCCTAGAGCTGAAAGGCACAACGTGCAGGCTTCTTTCCAAAGGGCGAGTTGGGCCCCAGAGCATCTTGCTTCCAGCTCTTTGGGAAGCTAAGAAACAACTCGCTCTGCACAGTGCTCTTACAGCCTACCGGGAACATCTCTTCCAAAGGCCTGTGAAACGCAGTTTCTTTGCAGGCCTGATCTGGCAGAAGTAGGACTTCTGCTCTGGGTGTGCTACATTGCCCTAGAGCTGAAAGGCACAACGTGCAGGCTTCTTTCCAAAGGGCGAGTTGGGCCCCACAGCATCTTGCTTCCAGCTCTTTGGGAAGCTAAGAAACCACTCGCTCTGCACAGTGCTCTTACAGCCTACCGGGAACATCTCTTCCAAAGGCCTGTGAAACGCAGTTTCTTTGCAGGCCTGATCTGGCTGAAATAGGACTTCTGCTCTGGGTGTGCTACATTGCCCTAGAGCTGAAAGGCACAACGTGCAGGCTTCTTTCCAAAGGGCGAGTTGGGCCCCACAGCATCTTGCTTCCAGCTCTTTGGGAAGCTAGGAAACAACTCGCTCTGCACAGTGCTCTTACACACTAGTGGGAACATCTCTTCCAAAGGCCTGTGAAACGCAGTTTCTTTGCAGGCCTGATCTGGCTGAAGTAGGACTTCTGCTCTGGGTGTGCTACATTGCCCTAGAGCTGAAAGGCACAACGTGCAGGCTTCTTGCCAAAGGGCAAGTTGGGCCCCACAGCATCTTGCATCCAGCTCTTTGGGGAGCTAAGAAACAACTCGCTCTGCACAGTGCTCTGGCAGCCTACCGGGAACATCTCTTCCAAATGCCTGTGAAACGCAGTTTCTTTGCAGGCCTGATCTGGCTGAAGTAGGACTTCTGTTCTGGGTGTGCTACATTGCCCTAGAGCTGAAAGGCACAACGTGCAGGCTTCTTTCCAAAGGGCGAGTTGGGCCCCACAGCATCTTGCTTCCAGCAATTTGGGAAGCTAAGAAACACCTGCTCTGCACAGTGCTCTTACAGCCTACCGGGAATATCTCTTCCAAAGGCCTGTGAAACGCAGTTTCTTTGCAGGCCTGATCTGGCAGAAGTAGGACTTCTGCTCTGGGTGTGCTACATTGCCCTAGAGCTGAAAGGCACAACGTGCAGGCTTCTTTCCAAAGGGCGAGTAGGCCCCCACATCATCTTGCTTCCAGCTCTTTGGGAAGCTAAGAAACAACTCGCTCTGCACAGTGCTCTTACAGCCTACCGGGAACATCTCTTCCAAAGGCCTGTGAAACGCAGTTTCTTGGCAGGCCTCATCTGGCTGAAGTAGGACTTCTGCTCTGGGTGTGCCACATTGCCCTAGAGCTCAAAGGCACAACGTGCAAGCTTCTTTCCAAAGGGCGAGTAGGCCCCCACATCATCTTGCTTCCAGCTCTTTGGGAAGCTAGGAAACAACTCGCTCTGCACAGTGCTCTTACAGCCTACCGGGAACATCTCTTCCAAAGGCCTGTGAAACGCAGTTTCTTTGCAGGCCTGATCTGGCTGAAGTAGGACTTCTGCTCAGGGTGTGCCACATTGCCCTAGAGCTGAAAGGCACAACGTGCAGGCTTCTTTCCAAAGGGCGAGTTGGGCCCCACAGCATCTTGCTTCCAGCTTTTTGGGAAGCGAAGTATCAACTCGCTCTGCACAGTGCTCTTACAGCCTACTGGGAACATCTCTTCCAAAGGCCTGTGAAACGCAGTTTCTTTGCAGGCCTGATCTGGCTGAAGTAGGACTTCTGCTATGGGTGTGCTACATTGCCCTAGAGCTGAAAGGCACAACGTGCAGGCTTCTTTCCAAAGGGCGAGTTGGGCCCCACAGCATCTTGCTTCCAGCTCTTTGGGAAGCTAAGAAACACCTGCTCTGCACAGTGCTCTTACAGCCTACCGGGAACATCTCTTCCAAAGGCCTGTGAAACGCAGTTTCTTTGCAGGCCTGATCTGGCAGAAGTAGGACTTCTGCTCTGGGTGTGCTACATTGCCCTAGAGCTGAAAGGCACAACGTGCAGGCTTCTTTCCAAAGGGCGAGTAGGCCCCCACATCATCTTGCTTCCAGCTCTTTGGGAAGCTAAGAAACAACTCGCTCTGCACAGTGCTCTTACAGCCTACCGGGAACATCTCTTCCAAAGGCCTGTGAAACGCAGTTTCTTGGCAGGCCTGATCTAGCTGAAGTAGGAATTCTGCTCTGGGTGTGCTACATTGCCCTAGAGCTGAAAGGCACAACGTGCAGGCTTCTTTCCAAAGGGCGAGTTGGGCCCCACAGCATCTTGCTTCCAGCTCTTTGGGAAGCTAAGAAACAACTCGCTCTGCACAGTGCTCTTACAGCCTACCGGGAACATCTCTTCCAAAGGCCTGTGAAACGCAGTTTCTTTGCAGGCCTGATCTGGCTGAAGTAGGACTTCTGCTCTGGGGGTGCTACATTGCCCTAGAGCTGAAAGGCACAACGTGCAGGCTTCTTTCCAAAGGGCGAGTTGGGCCCCACAGCATCTTGCTTCCAGCTCTTTGGGAAGCTAAGAAACAACTCGCTCTGCACAGTGCTCTTACAGCCTACCGGGAACATCTCTTCCAAAGGCCTGTGAAACGCAGTTTCTTTGCAGGCCTGATCTGGCAAAGTAGGACTTCTGCTCTGGGTGTGCTACATTGCCCTAGAGCTGAAAGGCACAACGTGCAGGCTTCTTTCCAAAGGGCGAGTTGGTCCCCACAGCATCTTGCTTCCAGCTCTTTGGGAAGCTAAGAAACAACTCGCTCTGCACAGTGCTCTTACAGCCTACCGGGAACATCTCTTCCAAAGGCCTGTGAAACGCAGTTTCTTTGCAGGCCTGATCTGGCAGAGTAGGACTTCTGCTCTGGGTGTGCTACATTGCCCTAGAGCTGAAAGGCACAACGTGCAGGCTTCTTTCCAAAGGGCGAGTTGGGCCCCACAGCATCTTGCTTCCAGCTCTTTGGGAAGCTAAGAAACAACTCGCTCTGCACAGTGCTCTTACAGCCTACCGGGAACATCTCTTCCAAAGGCCTGTGAAACGCAGTTTCTTTGCAGGCCTGATCTGGCTGAAGTAGGACTTCTGCTCTGGGTGTGCTACATTGCCCTAGAGCTGAAAGGCACAACGTGCAGGCTTCTTGCCAAAGGGCGAGTTGGGCCCCACAGCATCTTGCTTCCAGCTCTTTGGGGAGCTAAGAAACAACTCGCTCTGCACAGTGCTCTTACAGCCTACCGGGAACATCCTTTCCAAAGGCCTGTGAAACGCAGTTTCTTTGCAGGCCTGATCTGGCTGAAGTAGGACTTCTGTTCTGGGTGTGCTACATTGCCCTAGAGCTGAAAGGCACAACGTGCAGGCTTCTTTCCAAAGGGCGAGTTGGGCCCCACAGCATCTTGCTTCCAGCTCTTTGGGAAGCTAAGAAACAACTCGCTCTGCACAGTGCTCTTACAGCCTACCGGGAATATCTCTTCCAAAGGCCTGTGAAACGCAGTTTCTTTGCAGGCCTGATCTGGCAGAAGTAGCACTTCTGCTCTGGGTGTGCTACATTGCCCTAGAGCTGAAAGGCACAACGTGCAGGCTTCTTTCCAAAGGGTGAGTTGGGACCCACAGCATCTTGCTTCCAGCTCTTTGGGAAGCTAAGAAACAAGTCGCTCTGCACAGTGCTCTTACAGCCTACCGGGAACATCTCTTCCAAAGGCCTGTGAAACGCAGTTTCTTTGCAGGCCTGATCTGGCTGAAGTAGGACTTCTGTTCTGGGTGTGCTCCATAACCCTGAGCAGAAAGGCACAACGTGCAGTCTTCTTTCCATAGGGTGAGTTGGGCCCCACAGCATCTTGCTTCCAGCTCTTTGGGAAGCTAAGAAACAACTCGCTCTGCACAGTGCTCTTACAGCCTACCGGGAACATCTCTTCCAAAGGCCTGTGAAACGCAGTTTCTTTGCAGGCCTGATCTGGCTGAAGTAGGACTTCTGCTCTGGGTGTGCTACATTGCCCTAGAGCTGAAAGGCACAACGTGCAGGCTTCTTTCCAAAGGGCGATTTGGGCCCCACAGCATCTTGCTTCCAGCAATTTGGGAAGCTAAGAAACACCTGCTCTGCACAGTGCTCTTACAGCCTACCGGGAATATCTCTTCCAAAGGCCTGTGAAACGCAGTTTCTTTGCAGGCCTGATCTGGCTGAAGTAGGACTTCTGCTCTGGGTGTGCTACATTGCCCTAGAGCTGAAAGGCACAACGTGCAGGCTTCTTTCCAAAGGGCGAGTTGGGCCCCACAGCATCTTGCTTCCAGCTCTTTGGGAAGCTAAGAAACAACTCGCTCTGCACAGTGCTCTTACAGCCTACCGGGAACATCTCTTCCAAAGGCCTGTGAAACGCAGTTTCTTTGCAGGCCTGATCTGGCTGAAGTAGGACTTCTGCTCTGGGTGTGCTACATTGCCCTAGAGCTGAAAGGCA
>NW_027226957.1:0-151423 GCF_037783145.1 Equus przewalskii
GCCAGAACCACTTGGCGAACACTCCGGAATCACTTGCCGGGCATGCAGGAACCACCTCTCAGACATGCCAGAACCCCGTGCCTATGACCCCGGAAGCACCAGCCGAGCACGCCGGAACCACCTGCTCGACTCGCCAGAACCACCTGCCGATCACGCAAAAATCACCTGCCGGCTACGCCACAACCAGTTGGGGAACACTTTGGAATCACCTGCCAGGCTTGCTGGAACCACCTGCCAGTCATGCCAAAATCACCTGCCAACTACGCCAGAACCGCTTGGCGGACACTGCGGAAACACCTGTCGGGCCGGCTGGAACCACATCTCAGACTTGCCAGAAACGTGTTCGTGAGATGCTGGAACCACACCCCGAACAGACGGATACCACCTGCCAGAACCGCCTGAACCACCTGCTGAGCACGCCGGAACCACCTGCTCGACTCACCGGTACCACCTCCCTGACACGCCAAAATCACCTGCTGGGTATGCCAGAACCACTTGGCGGACACTCCGGAATCATCTGCCGGACATGCCGGAACCAGCTCTCAGACACACCAGAACCAAGTGCCGGAGACGCCGGAAGCACCTGCCGAGCATGCCGGAGCCACCTGCTCGACTCGCCAGAAACACCTGCCGGACACGCCAAAATCACCTGCTGGGTACGCCAGAACCACCTGGCGGACACTCCGGAATCACCTGCCGCGCATGACGGAACCACCTCTCAGACGTGCCGGAAGCACGTGCCAGACACGCCGGAAACACCTACCGGACAGACCGGAACCACCTGCCAAGAACGCCGGAGCCACCTGTTCGACTCGCTGGAACCACCTGCCGGACAGGCCAATATCAACTGCTGGCTATGCCAGAACCACCTGGGGGACAGTCCGGGATCACCTGCCAGCCATGGCGGAACCACCTCTCAGACGTACCAGAACCACCTGCCGGAGAAGCTGGAAACACGTCCTGGACAGACTGGAACCACGTGACGGCCATGCCTGAACCACCTGCCGAGCACGGCGGAACCACCTGCCGGACACGCCAAAATCACCTGCGGGCTACGCCAGAACCACTTGGACGACTCTCCGAAATGACCTGCCGGGCATGTTGGAACCACCTCTCAGACGTGCCAGAAGCACGTGGCGGACAGTCCGGAATCACCTGTTGGGCATACGCAACCACCTCTGACACGTACCAGAACCACGTGCCGTGCACGCCGGAACCACCTACCGGACAGACCGGAATCAACTTTTGGGCATGCCGGAACCACCAGTCAGATGTGCCAGAAACACGTGCCGGAGACGCCGGAAGCACCTGCCGAGCACGTCGCAACCACCTGCTCAACTCGCCTGAACCACCTGCCGGACACGCCAAAATCACCTGCCCGCTACACCAGCACCACTTCGGGGACAAGCCGGAATCACGTGAGGGGCATGACGGCACAGCCTCTCAGACTGAACCTCGTGCCGGACACCACAGAACCACCTGCCGGACAGACCGGAACCACCTGCCGGACACGCCGGAACCACCGGCTCGACCCGCCGGAACGACCGCTGGACATGCAAAATCACCTGCCGGCTACGCCGGAAACACTTGGCGAACACTCCGGAATCACCTGCCGGGCATGCCGGAACCACCTCTCAGATATGCCAGAACCACGTGCCAATGACCCCGGAAGCACCTGCCGAGCACGCCGGAACCACCTGCTCGACTCGCCAGAACCACCTGCCGGACACGCAAAAATCACCTGCCGGCTACGCCACAACCAGTTGGGGAACACTTCGGAATCACCGGCCGGGCTTGCTGGAACCACCTGCCGGTCATGCCAAAATCACCTGCCAACTACGCCAGTACCACTTGGCGGACACTGTGGAAACACCTGTCGGGCCGGCCGGAACCACATCTCAGACGTGCCAGAACCATGTGCATGAGATGCTGGAACCACACCCCGAACAGACGGAAAACACCTGCCAGACCCGTCTGAACAACCTGCCGAGCACGCCGGAGCCACCTACCTGACATGCCCAAATCACCAGCCGGGTATGCCAGAACCACTTGGCGGAAAACTCCGGAATCATCTGCCGGACATGCCGGAACCAGCTCTCAGACACACCAGAACCACGTGCCGGAGACGCCGGAAGCACCTGCCGAGCATGCCGGAGCCACCTGCTCGACTCGCCAGAAACACCTGCCGGACACGCCAAAATCACCTGCCGGGTACGCCAGAACCACCTGGCGGACACTCCGAAACCACCTGTCGCGCATGCCGGAACCACCTCTCAGACGTGCAGGAAGCACGTGCCGGACACGCCGGAATGACCTACCGGACAGACCGGAACCACCTGCCGAGCACGCCGGAGCCACCTGTTCGACTCTCTGGAACCACCTGCCGGACAGGCCAATATCAACTGCTGGCTATGCCAGAACCACCTGGGGGACGGTCCGGAATCACCTGCCAGCCATGGCGGAACCACCTCTCAGACGTACCAGAACCACCTGCCGGAGAAGCTGGAAACACGTCCTGGACAGTCTGGAACCACCTGCCGGCCAAGCCTGAACCACCTGCCAAGCACAACGGAACAACCTGCCTGACACGCCAAAATCACCTGCGTGTTATGCCAGAACCACTTGGAGGACTCTCTGGGATGACCTGCCGGGCATGCCGGAACCACCTCTCAGACGTGCCAGAACCATGTGGCGGACAGTCCGGAATCACCTGTTGGGCATGCGCAACCACCTCTGAGACGTACCAGAACCACATGCCGTGCCGGCTGGAACCACCTACCGGACAGACCGGAATCACCTTTCGGGCATGCCGGAACCACCTGTCAGATGTGCCAGAAACACGTGCCGGAGACGCCGGAAGCACCTGCCAAGCACGTTGGAACCACCTGCTCAACTCGCCTGAACCACCTGCCGGACATGCCAAAATCACCTGCCGACTATGCCAGAACCACTTGGCGAACACTCCGGAATCACTTGCCGGGCATGCAGGAACCACCTCTCAGACATGCCAGAACCCCGTGCCAATGACCCCGGAAGCACCAGCCGAGCACGCCGGAACCACCTGCTCGACTCGCCAGAACCACCTGCCGATCACGCAAAAATCACCTGCCGGCTACGCCACAACCAGTTGGTGAACACTTTGGAATCACCTGCCAGGCTTGCTGGAACCACCTGCCAGTCATGCCAAAATCACCTGCCAACTACGCCAGAACCGCTTGGCGGACACTGCGGAAACACCTGTCGGGCCGGCTGGAACCACATCTCAGACTTGCCAGAAACGTGTTCGTGAGATGCTGGAACCACACCCCGAACAGACGGATACCACCTGCCAGAACCGCCTGAACCACCTGCTGAGCACGCCGGAACCACCTGCTCGACTCACCGGTACCACCTCCCTGACACGCCAAAATCACCTGCTGGGTATGCCAGAACCACTTGGCGGACACTCCGGAATCATCTGCCGGACATGCCGGAACCAGCTCTCAGACACACCAGAACCAAGTGCCGGAGACGCCGGAAGCACCTGCCGAGCATGCCGGAGCCACCTGCTCGACTCGCCAGAAACACCTGCCGGACACGCCAAAATCACCTGCTGGGTACGCCAGAACCACCTGGCGGACACTCCGGAATCACCTGCCGCGCATGACGGAACCACCTCTCAGACGTGCCGGAAGCACGTGCCAGACACGCCGGAAACACCTACCGGACAGACCGGAACCACCTGCCAAGAACGCCGGAGCCACCTGTTCGACTCGCTGGAACCACCTGCCGGACAGGCCAATATCAACTGCTGGCTATGCCAGAACCACCTGGGGGACAGTCCGGGATCACCTGCCAGCCATGACGGAACCACCTCTCAGACGTACCAGAACCACCTGCCGGAGAAGCTGGAAACACGTCCTGGACAGACTGGAACCACGTGACGGCCATGCCTGAACCACCTGCCGAGCACGGCGGAACCACCTGCCGGACACGCCAAAATCACCTGCGGGCTACGCCAGAACCACTTGGACGACTCTCCGAAATGACCTGCCGGGCATGTTGGAACCACCTCTCAGACGTGCCAGAAGCACGTGGCGGACAGTCCGGAATCACCTGTTGGGCATACGCAACCACCTCTGACACGTACCAGAACCACGTGCCGTGCACGCCGGAACCACCTACCGGACAGACCGGAATCAACTTTTGGGCATGCCGGAACCACCAGTCAGATGTGCCAGAAACACGTGCCGGAGACGCCGGAAGCACCTGCCGAGCACGTCGCAACCACCTGCTCAACTCGCCTGAACCACCTGCCGGACACGCCAAAATCACCTGCCCGCTACACCAGCACCACTTCGGGGACAAGCCGGAATCACGTGAGGGGCATGCCGGCACAGCCTCTCAGACTGAACCTCGTGCCGGACACCACAGAACCACCTGCCGGACAGACCGGAACCACCTGCCGGACACGCCGGAACCACCGGCTCGACCCGCCGGAACGACCGCTGGACATGCAAAATCACCTGCCGGCTATGCCGGAAACACTTGGCGAACACTCCGGAATCACCTGCCGGGCATGCCGGAACCACCTCTCAGATATGCCAGAACCACGTGCCAATGACCCCGGAAGCACCTGCCGAGCACGCCGGAACCACCTGCTCGACTCGCCAGAACCACCTGCCGGACACGCAAAAATCACCTGCCGGCTACGCCACAACCAGTTGGGGAACACTTCGGAATCACCTGCCGGGCTTGCTGGAACCACCTGCCGGTCATGCCAAAATCACCTGCCAACTACGCCAGTACCACTTGGCGGACACTGTGGAAACACCTGTCGGGCCGGCCGGAACCACATCTCAGACGTGCCAGAACCATGTGCATGAGATGCTGGAACCACACCCAGAACAGACGGAAAACACCTGCCAGACCCGTCTGAACAACCTGCCGAGCACGCCGGAGCCACCTACCTGACATGCCCAAATCACCAGCCGGGTATGCCAGAACCACTTGGCGGAAAACTCCGGAATCATCTGCCGGACATGCCGGAACCAGCTCTCAGACACACCAGAACCACGTGCCGGAGACGCCGGAAGCACCTGCCGAGCATGCCGGAGCCACCTGCTCGACTCGCCAGAAACACCTGCCGGACACGCCAAAATCACCTGCCGGGTACGCCAGAACCACCTGGCGGACACTCCGAAACCACCTGTCGCGCATGCCGGAACCACCTCTCAGACGTGCAGGAAGCACGTGCCGGACACGCCGGAATGACCTACCGGACAGACCGGAACCACCTGCCGAGCACGCCGGAGCCACCTGTTCGACTCTCTGGAACCACCTGCCGGACAGGCCAATATCAACTGCTGGCTATGCCAGAACCACCTGGGGGACGGTCCGGAATCACCTGCCAGCCATGGCGGAACCACCTCTCAGACGTACCAGAACCACCTGCCGGAGAAGCTGGAAACACGTCCTGGACAGTCTGGAACCACCTGCCGGCCAAGCCTGAACCACCTGCCAAGCACAACGGAACAACCTGCCTGACACGCCAAAATCACCTGCGTGTTATGCCAGAACCACTTGGAGGACTCTCTGGGATGACCTGCCGGGCATGCCGGAACCACCTCTCAGACGTGCCAGAACCATGTGGCGGACAGTCCGGAATCACCTGTTGGGCATGCGCAACCACCTCTGAGACGTACCAGAACCACATGCCGTGCCGGCTGGAACCACCTACCGGACAGACCGGAATCACCTTTCGGGCATGCCGGAACCACCTGTCAGATGTGCCAGAAACACGTGCCGGAGACGCCGGAAGCACCTGCCAAGCACGTTGGAACCACCTGCTCAACTCGCCTGAACCACCTGCCGGACATGCCAAAATCACCTGCCGACTATGCCAGAACCACTTGGCGAACACTCCGGAATCACTTGCCGGGCATGCAGGAACCACCTCTCAGACATGCCAGAACCCCGTGCCAATGACCCCGGAAGCACCAGCCGAGCACGCCGGAACCACCTGCTCGACTCGCCAGAACCACCTGCCGATCACGCAAAAATCACCTGCCGGCTACGCCACAACCAGTTGGGGAACACTTTGGAATCACCTGCCAGGCTTGCTGGAACCACCTGCCAGTCATGCCAAAATCACCTGCCAACTACGCCAGAACCGCTTGGCGGAGACTGCGGAAACACCTGTCGGGCCGGCTGGAACCACATCTCAGACTTGCCAGAAACGTGTTCGTGAGATGCTGGAACCACACCCCGAACAGACGGATACCACCTGCCAGAACCGCCTGAACCACCTGCTGAGCACGCCGGAACCACCTGCTCGACTCACCGGTACCACCTCCCTGACACGCCAAAATCACGTGCTGGGTATGCCAGAACCACTTGGCGGACACTCCGGAATCATCTGCCGGACATGCCGGAACCAGCTCTCAGACACACCAGAACCAAGTGCCGGAGACGCCGGAAGCACCTGCCGAGCATGCCGGAGCCACCTGCTCGACTCGCCAGAAACACCTGCCGGACACGCCAAAATCACCTGCTGGGTACGCCAGAACCACCTGGCGGACACTCCGGAATCACCTGCCGCGCATGACAGAACCACCTCTCAGACGTGCCGGAAGCACGTGCCAGACACGCCGGAAACACCTACCGGACAGACCGGAACCACCTGCCAAGAACGCCGGAGCCACCTGTTCGACTCGCTGGAACCACCTGCCGGACAGGCCAATATCAACTGCTGGCTATGCCAGAACCACCTGGGGGACAGTCCGGGATCACCTGCCAGCCATGACGGAACCACCTCTCAGACGTACCAGAACCACCTGCCGGAGAAGCTGGAAACACGTCCTGGACAGACTGGAACCACGTGACGGCCATGCCTGAACCACCTGCCGAGCACGGCGGAACCACCTGCCGGACACGCCAAAATCACCTGCGGGCTACGCCAGAACCACTTGGACGACTCTCCGAAATGACCTGCCGGGCATGTTGGAACCACCTCTCAGACATGCCAGAAGCACGTGGCGGACAGTCCGGAATCACCTGTTGGGCATACGCAACCACCTCTGACACGTACCAGAACCACGTGCCGTGCACGCCGGAACCACCTACCGGACAGACCGGAATCAACTTTTGGGCATGCCGGAACCACCAGTCAGATGTGCCAGAAACACGTGCCGGAGACGCCGGAAGCACCTGCCGAGCACGTCGCAACCACCTGCTCAACTCGCCTGAACCACCTGCCGGACACGCCAAAATCACCTGCCCGCTACACCAGCACCACTTCGGGGACAAGCCGGAATCACGTGAGGGGCATGCCGGCACAGCCTCTCAGACTGAACCTCGTGCCGGACACCACAGAACCACCTGCCGGACAGACCGGAACCACCTGCCGGACACGCCGGAACCACCGGCTCGACCCGCCGGAACGACCGCTGGACATGCAAAATCACCTGCCGGCTACGCCGGAAACACTTGGCGAACACTCCGGAATCACCTGCCGGGCATGCCGGAACCACCTCTCAGATATGCCAGAACCACGTGCCAATGACCCCGGAAGCACCTGCCGAGCACGCTGGAACCACCTGCTCGACTCGCCAGAACCACCTGCCGGACACGCAAAAATCACCTGCCGGCTACGCCACAACCAGTTGGGGAACACTTCGGAATCACCTGCCGGGCTTGCTGGAACCACCTGCCGGTCATGCCAAAATCACCTGCCAACTACGCCAGTACCACTTGGCGGACACTGTGGAAACACCTGTCGGGCCGGCCGGAACCACATCTCAGACGTGCCAGAACCATGTGCATGAGATGCTGGAACCACACCCCGAACAGACGGAAAACACCTGCCAGACCCTTCTGAACATCCTGCCGAGCACGCCGGAGCCACCTACCTGACATGCCCAAATCACCAGCCGGGTATGCCAGAACCACTTGGCGGACACTCCGGAATCATCTGCCGGACATGCCGGAACCAGCTCTCAGACACACCAGAACCACGTGCCGGAGACGCCGGAAGCACCTGCCGAGCATGCCGGAGCCACCTGCTCGACTCGCCAGAAACACCTGCCGGACACGCCAAAATCACCTGCCGGGTACGCCAGAACCACCTGGCGGACACTCCGAAACCACCTGTCGCGCATGCCTGAACCACCTCTCAGACGTGCAGGAAGCACGTGCCGGACACGCCGGAATGACCTACCGGACAGACCGGAACCACCTGCCGAGCACGCCGCAGCCACCTGTTCGACTCGCTGGAACCACCTGCCGGACAGGCCAATATCAACTGCTGGCTATGCCAGAACCACCTGGGGGACGGTCCGGAATCACCTGCCAGCCATGGCGGAACCACCTCCCAGACGTACCAAAACCACCTGCCGGAGAAGCTGGAAACACGTCCTGGACAGTCTGGAACCACCTGCCGGCCAAGCCTGAACCACCTGCCAAGCACAACGGAACAACCTGCCTGACACGCCAAAATCACCTGCGTGTTATGCCAGAACCACTTGGAGGACTCTCTGGGATGACCTGCCGGGCATGCCGGAACCACCTCTCAGACGTGCCAGAACCATGTGGCGGACAGTCCGGAATCACCTGTTGGGCATGCGCAACCACCTCTGAGACGTACCAGAACCACATGCCGTGCCGGCTGGAACCACCTACCGGACAGACCGGAATCACCTTTCGGGCATGCCGGAACCACCTGTCAGATGTGCCAGAAACACGTGCCGGAGACGCCGGAAGCACCTGCCAAGCACGTTGGAACCACCTGCTCAACTCGCCTGAACCACCTGCCGGACATGCCAAAATCACCTGCCGACTATGCCAGAACCACTTGGCGAACACTCCGGAATCACTTGCCGGGCATGCAGGAACCACCTCTCAGACATGCCAGAACCCCGTGCCAATGACCCCGGAAGCACCAGCCGAGCACGCCGGAACCACCTGCTCGACTCGCCAGAACCACATGCCGATCACGCAAAAATCACCTGCCGGCTACGCCACAACCAGTTGGTGAACACTTTGGAATCACCTGCCAGGCTTGCTGGAACCACCTGCCAGTCATGCCAAAATCACCTGCCAACTACGCCAGAACCGCTTGGCGGACACTGCGGAAACACCTGTCGGGCCGGCTGGAACCACATCTCAGACTTGCCAGAAACGTGTTCATGAGATGCTGGAACCACACCCCGAACAGACGGATACCACCTGCCAGAACCGCCTGAACCACCTGCTGAGCACGCCGGAACCACCTGCTCGACTCACCGGTACCACCTCCCTGACACGCCAAAATCACCTGCTGGGTATGCCAGAACCACTTGGCGGACACTCCGGAATCATCTGCCGGACATGCCGGAACCAGCTCTCAGACACACCAGAACCAAGTGCCGGAGACGCCGGAAGCACCTGCCGAGCATGCCGGAGCCACCTGCTCGACTCGCCAGAAACACCTGCCGGACACGCCAAAATCACCTGCTGGATACGCCAGAACCACCTGGCGGACACTCCGGAATCACCTGCCGCGCATGACGGAACCACCTCTCAGACGTGCCGGAAGCACGTGCCAGACACGCCGGAAACACGTACCGCACAGCCCGGAACCACCTGCCAAGAACACCGGAGCCACCTGTTCGACTCGCTGGAACCACCTGCCGGACAGGCCAATATCAACTGCTGGCTATGCCAGAACCACCTGGGGGACAGTCCGGGGTCACCTGCCAGCCATGGCGGAACCACCTCTCAGACGTACCAGAACCACCTGCCGGAGAAGCTGGAAACACGTCCTGGACAGACTGGAACCACGTGACGGCCATGCCTGAACCACCTGCCGAGCACGGCGGAACCACCTGCCGGACACGCCAAAATCACCTGCGGGCTACGCCAGAACCACTTGGACGACTCTCCGAAATGACCTGCCGGGCATGTTGGAACCACCTCTCAGACGTGCCAGAAGCACGTGGCGGACAGTCCGGAATCACCTGTTGGGCATACGCAACCACCTCTGACACGTACCAGAACCACGTGCCGTGCACGCCGGAACCACCTACCGGACAGACCGGAATCAACTTTTGGGCATGCCGGAACCACCAGTCAGATGTGCCAGAAACACGTGCCGGAGACGCCGGAAGCACCTGCCGAGCACGTCGCAACCACCTGCTCAACTCGCCTGAACCACCTGCCCGACACGCCAAAATCACCTGCCCGCTACACCAGCACCACTTCGGGGACAAGCCGGAATCACGTGAGGGGCATGCCGGCACAGCCTCTCAGACTGAACCTCGTGCCGGACACCACAGAACCACCTGCCGGACAGACCGGAACCACCTGCCGGACACGCCGGAACCACCGGCTCGACCCGCCGGAACGACCGCTGGACATGCAAAATCACCTGCCGGCTACACCGGAAACACTTGGCGAACACTCCGGAATCACCTGCCGGGCATGCCGGAACCACCTCTCAGATATGCCAGAACCACGTGCCAATGACCCCGGAAGCACCTGCCGAGCACGCCGGAACCACCTGCTCGACTCGCCAGAACCACCTGCCGGACACGCAAAAATCACCTGCCGGCTACGCCACAACCAGTTGGGGAACACTTCGGAATCACCTGCCGGGCTTGCTGGAACCACCTGCCGGTCATGCCAAAATCACCTGCCAACTACGCCAGTACCACTTGGCGGACACTGTGGAAACACCTGTCGGGCCGGCCGGAACCACATCTCAGACGTGCCAGAACCATGTGCATGAGATGCTGGAACCACACCCCGAACAGACGGAAAACACCTGCCAGACCCGTCTGAACAACCTGCCGAGCACGCCGGAGCCACCTACCTGACATGCCCAAATCACCAGCCGGGTATGCCAGAACCACTTGGCGGACACTCCGGAATCATCTGCCGGACATGCCGGAACCAGCTCTCAGACACACCAGAACCACGTGCCGGAGACGCCGGAAGCACCTGCCGAGCATGCCGGAGCCACCTGCTCGACTCGCCAGAAACACCTGCCGGACACGCCAAAATCACCTGCCGGGTACGCCAGAACCACCTGGCGGAAACTCCGAAACCACCTGACGCGCATGCCGGAACCCCCTCTCAGACGTGCCGGAAGCACGTGCCGGAAACGCCGGAATCACCTAACGGACAGACCGGAACCACCTGCCGAGCACGCCGGAGCCAACTGTTCGGCTCGCTGGAACCACCTGCCGGAAAGGCCAATAACAACTGCTGGCTATGCCAGAACCACCTGGGGGACAGTTCGGAATCACCTGCCAGCCATGGCGGAACCACCTCTCAGACGTACCAGAACCACCTGCCGGAGAAGCTGGAAACACGTCCTGGACAGTCTGGAACCACCTGCCGGCCAAGCCTGAACCACCTGCCAAACACCACGGAACAACCTGCCAGACACGCCAAAATCACCTGCATGTTATGCCAGAACCACTTGGAGGACTCTCTGGGATGACCTGCCGGGCATGCCGGAACCACCTCTCAGACGTGCCAGAACCATGTGGCGGACAGTCCGGAATCACCTGTTGGGCATGCGCAACCACCTCTGAGACGTACCAGAACCACATGCCGTGCCGGCTGGAACCACCTACCGGACAGACCGGAATCACCTTTCGGGCATGCCGGAACCACCTGTCAGATGTGCCAGAAACACGTGCCGGAGACGCCGGAAGCACCAGCCAAGCACGTTGGAACCACCTGCTCAACTCGCCTGAACCACCTGCCGGACATGCCAAAATCACCTGCGGGCTAAGCCATAACCACTTGGATGACTCTCCGAAATGTCCTGCCGGGCATGTTGGAACCACCTCTCAGACGTGCCAGAAGCACGTGGTGGACAGTCCGGAATCACCTGTTGGGCATACGCAACCACCTCTGACACATACCAGAACCACGTGCCGTGCACGCCGGAACCACCTACCGGACAGACCGGAATCAACTTTTGGGCATGCCGGAACCACCAGCCAGATGTGCCAGAAACACGTGCCGGAGACGCCGGAAGCACCTGACGAGCACGTCGCAACCACCTGCTCAACTCGCCTGAACCACCTGCCGGACACGCCAAAATCACCTGCCCGCTACACCAGCACCACTTCGGGGACAAGCCGGAATCACGTGAGGGGCATGCCGGCACAGCATCTCAGACTGAACCTCGTACCGGACGCCACAGAACCACCTGCCGGACAGACCGGAACCACCTGCCGGACACGCCGGAACCACCGGCTCGACCCTCCGGAACGACCGCTGGACATGCAAAATCACCTGCCGGCTACGCCACAGCCAGTTGGTGAACACTTTGGAATCACCTGCCAGGCTTGCTGGAACCACCTGCCGGTCATGCCAAAATCACCAGCCAACTACGCCAGAACCGCTTGGCGGACACTGTGGAAACACCTGTTGGGCCGGCTGGAACCACATCTCAGACGTGCCAGAAACGTGTTCCTGAGATGCTGCAACCAAACCCCGAACAGACGTATACCACCTGCCAGAACCACCTGAACCACCTGCTGAGCACGCCGGAACCACCTGCTCGACTAACCGGTACCACCTCCTGACACGCCAAAATCACCTGCTGGGTATGCCAGAACCACTTGGCGGACACTCCGGAATCATCTGCCGGACATGCCGGAACCAGCTCTCAGACACACCAGAACCAAGTGCCGGAGACGCCGGAAGCACCTGCCGAGCATGCCGGAGCCACCTGCTCGACTCGCCAGAAACACCTGCCGGACACGCCAAAATCACCTGCCGGGTATGCCAGAACCACCTGGCGGACACTCCGGAATCACCTGCCGCGCATGCCGGAACCACCTCTCAGACGTGCCGGAAGCACGTGCCAGACACGCCGGAAACACGTACCGGACAGACCGGAACCACCTGCCAAGAACGCCGGAGCCTCCTGTTCGACTCGATAGAACCACATGCCGGACAGGCCAATATCAACTGCTGGCTATGCCAGAACCACGTGGGGGACAGTCCGGGATCACCTGCCAGCCATGGCGGAACCACCTCTCAGACGTACCAGAACCACCTGCCGGAGAAGCTGGAAACACGGCCTGGACAGACTGGAACCACGTGACGGCCATGCCTCAACCACCTGCCGAGCACGGCGGAACCACCTGCCGGACACGCCAAAATCACCTGCGGGCTACGCCAGAACCACTTGGACGACTCTCCGAAATGATCTGACGGGCATGTTGGAACCACCTCTCAGACGTGCCAGAAGCACGTGGCGGACAGCCCGGAATCACCTGTTGGGCGTACGCAACCACCTCTGACACGTACCAGAACCACGTGCCGTGCACGCCGGAACCACATACCGGACAGACCGGAATCAACTTTTGGGCATGCCGGAACCACCAGTCAGATGTGCCAGAAACACGTGCCGGAGACGCCGGAAGCACCTGCCGAGCACGTCGCAACCACCTGCCGGACACGCCAAAATCACCTGCCCGCTACACCAGCACCACTTCGGGGACAAGCCGGAATCACGTGAGGGGCATGCCGGCACAGCCTCTCAGACTGAACCTCGTGCCGGACACCACCGAACCACCTGCCGGACAGACGGAAACCACCTGCCGGACACGCCGGAACCACCGGCTCGACCCGCCGGAAGGACCGCTGGACGTGCAAAATCACCTGCCGGCTACGCCGGAAACACTTGGCGAACACTCCGGAATCACCTGCCGGGCATGCCGGAACCACCTGCTCGACTCGCCAGAACCACCTTCCAGACACGCAAAAATCACCTGCCGGCTACGCCACAACCAGTTTGGGAACACTTCGGAATCACCTGCCGGGCTTGCTGGAACCACCTGCCGGTCATGCCAAAGTCACCTGCCAACTGCGCCAGTACCACTTGGCGGACACTGTGGAAACACCTGTCGGGCCGGCCGGAACCACATCTCAGACGTGCCAGAACCATGTTCATGAGATGCTGGAACCACACCCCGTACAGACGGGAAACACCTGCCAGACCCGTCTGAACAACCTGCCGAGCACGCCGGAGCCAACTGCTCGACTCGCCGGAACCACCTACCTGACATGCCCAAATCACCAGCCGGGTATGCCAGAACCACTTGGCGGACACTCCGGAATCATCTGCCGGACATGCCGGAACCAGCTCTCAGACACACCAGAACCACGTGCCGGAGACGCCGGAAGCACCTGCCGAGCATGCCGGAGCCACCTGCTCGACTCGCCAGAAACACCTGCCGGACACGCCAAAATCACCTGCCGGGTACGCCAGAACCACCTGGCGGACACTCCGAAATCACCTGTCGCGCATGCCGGAACCACCTCTCAGACGTCCCGGAAGCACGTGCCGGACACGCCGGAATCACCTACCGGACAGACCGGAACCACCTGCCGAGCACGCCGGAGCCACCTGTTCGACTCGCTGGAACCACCTGCCGGACAGGCCAATATCAACTGCTGGCTATGCCAGAACCACCTGGGGGACGGTCCGGAATCACCTGCCAGCCATGGCGGAACCACCTCTCAGACGTACCAGAACCACCTGCCGGAGAAGCTGGAGACACGTCCTGGACAGTCTGGAACCACCTGCCGGCCAAGCCTGAACCACCTGCCAAACACCACGGAACAACCTGCCAGACACGCCAAAATCACCTGCGTGTTATGCCAGAACCACATGGAGGACTCTCAGGGATGACCTGCCGGGCATGCCGGAACCACCTCTCAGACGTGCCAGAACAATGTGGCGGACAGTCCGGAATCACCTGTTGGGCATGCGCAACCACCTCTGAGACGTACCAGAACCACATGCCGTGCAGGCTGGAACCACCTACCGGACAGACCGGAATCACCTTTCGGGCATGCCGGAACCACCTGTCAGATGTGCCAGAAACACGTGCCGGAGACGCCGGAAGCACCTGCCAAGCACGTTGGAACCACCTGCTCAACTCGCCTGAACCACCTGCCGGACATGCCAAAATCACCTGCCGACTATGCCAGAACCACTTGGCGAACACTCCGGAATCACTTGCCGGGCATGCAGGAACCACCTCTCAGACATGCCAGAACCCCGTGCCAATGACCCCGGAAGCACCAGCCGAGCACGCCGGAACCACCTGCTCGACTCGCCAGAACCACCTGCCGATCACGCAAAAATGACCTGCCGGCTACGCCACAGCCAGATGGTGAACACTTTGGAATCACCTGCCAGGCTTGCTGGAACCACCTGCCGGTCATGCCAAAATCACCTGCCAACTACGCCAGAACCGCTTGGCGGACACTGCGGAAACACCTGTTGGGCCGGCTGGAACCACATCTCAGACGTGCCAGAAACGTGTTCATGAGATGCTGGAACCACACCCCGAACAGACGGATACCACCTGCCAGAACCGCCTGAACCACCTGCTGAGCACGCCGGAACCACCTGCTCGACTCACCGGTACCACCGCCCTGACACGCCAAAATCACCTGCTGGGTATGCCAGAACCACTTGGCGGACACTCCGGAGTCATCTGCCGGACATGCCGGAACCAGCTCTCAGACACACCAGAACCAAGTGCCGGAGACGCCGGAAGCACCTGCCGAGCATGCCGGAGCCACCTGCTCGACTGGCCAGAAACACCTGCCGGACACGCCAAAATCACCTGCCGGGTACGCCAGAACCACCTGGCGGACACTCCGAAATCACCTGTCGCGCATGCCGGAACCACCTCTCAGACGTGCCCGAAGCACGTGCTGGACACGCCGGAATCACCTACCGGACAGACCGGAACCACCTGCCGAGCACGCCTGACCCACCTGTTCGACTCGCTGGAACCACCTGCCGGCCAAGCCTGAACCACCTGCCAAGCACAACCGAACAACCTGCCAGACACGCCCAAATCACCTGCGTGTTATGCCAGAACCACTTGGAGGACTCTCTGGGATGACCTGCCGGGCATGCCGGAACCACCTCTCAGACGTGCCGGAAGCACGTGCCGGACACGCCGTAATCACCTACCGGACAGACCGGAACCACCTGCCGAGCACGCCGGAGCCACCTGTTCGACTCGCTGGAACCACCTGCCGGACAGGCCGATATCAACTGCTGGCTATGCCAGAACCACCTGGGGGACGGTCCGGAATCACCTGCCAGCCATGGCGGAACCACCTCTCAGACGTACCAGAACCACCTGCCGGAGAAGCTGGAAACACGTCCTGGACAGTCTGGAACCACCTGCCGGCCAAGCCTGAACCACCTGCCAAGCACAACGGAACAACCTGCCGGACAAGCCAAAATCACCTGCCGGGTATGCCAGAACCACCTGGCGGACACTATGGAATCACCTGCCGCGCATGCCGGAAGCACCTCTCCGACGTGCCGGAAGCACGTGCCAGACACGCCGGAAACACCCACCGGACAGACCGGAACCACCTGCCAAGAACGCTGGAGCCACCTGTTCGACTCGCTGGAACCACCTGCCGGACAGGCCCATATCAACTGCCTGCTATGCCAGAACCACCTGGGGAACAGTCCGGGATCACCTGCCAGCCATGGCGGAACCACCTCTCAGACGTACCAGAACCACCTGCCGGAGAAGCTGGAAACACGTCCTGGACAGACTGGAACCACGTGACGGCCATGCCTGAACCACCTGCCGAGCACAGCGGAACCACCTGCCGGACATGCCAAAATCACCTGCGGGCTACGCCAGAACCACTTGGACGACTCTCCGAAATGACCTGCCGGGCATGTTGGAACCACCTCTCAGACGTGCCAGAAGCACGTGGCGGACAGTCCGGAATCACCTGTTGGGCATACGCAACCACCTCTGACACGTACCAGAACCACGTGCCGTGCACGCCGGAACCACCTACCGGACAGACCGGAATCAACTTTTGGGCATGCCGGAACCACCAGTCAGATGTGCCAGAAACACGTGCCGGAGACGCCGGAAGCACCTGCCGAGCACGTCGCAACCACCTGCTCAACTCGCCTGAACCACCTGCCGGACACGCCATAATCACCTGCCCGCTACACCAGCACCACTTCGGGGACAAGCCGGAATCACGTGAGGGGCATGCCGGCACAGCCTCTCAGACTGAACCTCGTGCCGGACACCACAGAACCACCTGCCGGACAGACCGGAACCACCTGCCGGACACCCCGGAACCACCGGCTCGACCCGCCGGAACGACCGCTGGACATGCAAAATCACCTGCCGGCTACGCCGGAAACACTTGGCGAACACTCTGGAATCACCTGCCGGGCATGCCGGAACCACCTCTCAGATATGCGAGAACCACGTGCCAATGACCCCGGAAGCACCTGCCGAGCACGCCGGAACCACCTGCTCGACTCGCCAGAACCTCCTGCCGGACACGCAAAAATCACCTGCCGTCTACGCCACAACCAGTTGGGGAACACTTCGGAATCACCTGCCGGGCTTGCTGGAACCACCTGCCGGTCATGCCAAAATCACCTGCCAACTACGCCAGTACCACTTGGTGGACACTGTGGAAACATCTGTCGGGCCGGCCGGAACCACATCTCAGACGTGACAGAACCATGTGCATGAGATGCTGGAACCACACCCCGAACAGACAGAAAACACCTGCCAGACCGGTCTGAACAACCTGCCGAGCACGCCGGAGCCACCAGCTCGACTCGCTGGAACCACCTACCTGACATGCCAAAATCGCCAGCCGGGTATGCCAGAACCACTTGGCGGACACTCCGGAATCATCTGCCGGACATGCCGGAACCAGCTCTCAGACACACCAGAACCACGTGCCGGAGACGCCGGAAGCACCTGCCGAGCATGCCGGAGCCACCTGCTCGACTCGCCAGAAACACCTGTCGGACACGCCAAAATCACCTGCCGGGTACGCCAGAACCACCTGGCGGACACTCCGAAATCACCTGTCGCGCATGCCGGAACCACCTCTCAGACGTGCCGGAAGCACGTGCCGGAAACGCCGGAATCACCTACCGGACAGACCGGAACCACATGCCGAGCACGCCGGAGCCACCTGTTCGACTCGCTGGAACCACCTGCCGGAAAGGCCAATGTCAACTGCTGGCTATGCCAGAACCACCTGGGGGACGGTCCGGAATCACCTGCCAGCCATGGCGGAACCACCTCTCAGACGGACCAGAACCACCTGCCGGAGAAGCTGGAAACACGTCCTGGACAGACTGGAACCACGTGACGGCCATGCCTGAACCACCTGCCGAGCACGGCGGAACCACCTGCCGGACACGCCAAAATCACCTGCGGGCTACGCCAGAACCACTTGGACGACTCTCCGAAATGACCTGACGGGCATGTTGGAACCACCTCTCAGACGTGCCAGAAGCACGTGGCGGACAGTCCGGAATCACCTGTTGGGCATACGCAACCACCTCTGACACGTACCAGAACCACGTGCCGTGCACGCCGGAACCACCTACCGGACAAACCGGAATCAACTTTTGGGCATGCCGGAACCACCAGTCAGATGTGCCAGAAACACGTGCCCGAGACGCCGGAAGCACCTGCCGAGCACGTCGCCACCACCTGCTCATCTCGCCTGAACCACCTCCCGGACACGCCAAAATCACCTGCCCGCTACACCAGCACCACTTCGGGGACAAGCCGGAATCACGTGAGGGGCATGCCGGCACAGCCTCTCAGACTGAACCTCGTGCCGGACACCACAGAACCACCTGCCGGACAGACCGCAACCACCTGCCGGACACGCCGGAACCACCGGCTCGACCCGCCGGAACGACCGCTGGACATGCAAAATCACCTGCCGGCTACGCCGGAAACACTTGGCGAACACTCCGGAATCACCTGCCGGGCATGCCGGAACCACCTCTCAGATATGCCAGAACCACGTGCCAATGACCCCGGAAGCACCTGCCGAGCACGCCGGAACCACCTGCTCGACTCGCCAGAACCACCTGCCGGACACGTAAAAATCACCTGCCGGCTACGCCACAACCAGTTGGGGAACACTTCGGAATCACCTGCCGGGCTTGCTGGAACCACCTGCCGGTCATGCCAAAATCACCTGCCAACTACGCCAGTACCACTTGGCGGACACTGTGGAAACACCTGTCGGGCCGGCCGGAACCACATCTCAGACGTGCCAGAACCATGTGCATGAGATGCTGGAACCACACCCCGAACAGACGGAAAACACCTGCCAGACCCGTCTGAACAACCTGCCGAGCACGCCGGAGCCACCTACCTGACATGCCCAAATCACCAGCCGGGTATGCCAGAACCACTTGGCGGACACTCCGGAATCATCTGCCGGACATGCCGGAACCAGCTCTCAGACACACCAGAACCACGTGCCGGAGACGCCGGAAGCACCTGCCGAGCATGCAGGAGCCACCTGCTCGACTCGCCAGAAACACCTGCCGGACACGCCAAAATCACCTGCCGGGTACGCCAGAACCACCTGGCGGACACTCCGAAACCACCTGTCGCGCATGCCTGAACCACCTCTCAGACGTGCCGGAAGCACGTGCCGGACACGCCGGAATCACCTACCGGACAGACCGGAACCACCTGCCGAGCATGCCGGAGCCACCTGTTCGACTCGCTGGAACCACCTGCCGGGCAGGCCAATATCAACTGCTGCCTATGCCAGAACCACCTGGGGGACGGTCCGGAATCACCTGCCAGCCATGGCGGAACCACCTCTCAGACGTACCAGAACCACCTGCCGGAGAAGCTGGAAACACGTCCTGGACAGTCTGGAACCACCTGCCGGCCAAGCCTGAACCACCTGCCAAGCACAACGGAACAACCTGCCGGACAAGCCAAAATCACCTGCCGGGTATGCCAGAACCACCTGGCGGACACTATGGAATCACCTGCCGCGCATGCCGGAAGCACCTCTCCGACGTGCCGGAAGCACGTGCCAGACACGCCGGAAACACCTACTGGACAGACCGGAACCACCTGCCAAGAACGCTGGAGCCACCTGTTCGACTCGCTGGAACCACCTGCCGGACAGGCCCATATCAACTGCTGGCTATGCCAGAACCACCTGGGGGACGGTCCGGGATCACCTGCCAGCCATGGCGGAACCACCTCTCAGACGTACCAGAACCACCTGCCGGAGAAGCTGGAAACACGTCCTGGACAGACTGGAACCACGTGACGGCCATGCCTGAACCACCTGCCGAGCACGGCGGAACCACCTGCCGGACACGCCAAAATCACCTGCGGGCTACGCCAGAACCACTTGGACGACTCTCCGAAATGACCTGCCGGGCATGTTGGAACCACCTCTCAGGAGTGCCAGAAGCACGTGGCGGACAGTCCGGAATCACCTGTTGGGCATACGCAACCACCTCTGAGACGTACCAGAACCACGTGCCGTGCACGCCGGAACCACCTACCGGACAGACCGGAATCAAAGTTTGGGCATGCCGGAACCACCAGTCAGATGTGCCAGAAACACGTGCCGGAGACGCCGGAAGCACCTGCCGAGCACGTCGCAACCACCTGCTCAACTCGCCTGAACCACCTGCCGGACACACCAAAATCACCTGCCCGCTACACCAGCACCACTTCGGGGACAAGCCGGAATCACGTGAGGGGCATGCCGGCACAGCCTCTCAGACTGAACCTCGTGCCGGACACCACAGTACCACCTGCCGGACAGACTGCAACCACCTGCCGGACACGCCGGAACCACCGGCTCGACCTGCCGGAACGACCGCTGGACATGCAAAATCACCTGCCGGCTACGCCGGAAACACTTGGCGAACACTCTGGAATCACCTGCCGGGCATGCCGGAACCACCTCTCAGATATGCCAGAACCACGTGCCAATGACCCCGGAAGCACCTGCCGAGCACGCCGGAACCACCTGCTCGACTCGCCAGAACCTCCTGCCGGACACGCAAAAATCACCTGCCGGCTACGCCACAACCAGTTGGGGAACACTTCGAAATCACGTGCCGGGCTTGCTGGAACCACCTGCCGGTCATGCCAAAATCACCTGCCAACTACGCCAGTACCACTTGGCGGACACTGTGGAAACACCTGTCGGGCCGGCCGGAACCACATCTCAGACGTGCCAGAACCATGTGCATGAGATGCTGGAACCACACCCCGAACAGACGGAAAACACCTGCCAGACCCGTCTGAACAACCTGCCGAGCACGCCGGAGCCACCAGCTCGACTCGCTGGAACCACCTACCTGACATGCCAAAATCACCAGCCGGGTATGCCAGAACCACTTGGCGGACACTCCGGAATCATCTGCCGGACATGCCGGAACCAGCTCTCAGACACACCAGAACCACGTGCCGGAGACGCCGGAAGCACCTGCCGAGCACGTCGCAACCACCTGCTCGACTCGCCAGAAACACCTGCCGGACACGCCAAAATCACCTGCCGGGTACGCCAGAACCACCTGGCGGACCCTCCGAAGTCACCTGTCGCGCATGCCGGAACCACCTCTCAGACGTGCCGGAAGCACGTGCCGGACACGCCGGAATCACCTACCGGACAGACCAGAACCACCTGCCGAGCACGCCGGAGCCACCTGTTCGACTCGCTGGAACCACCTGCCGGACAGGCCAATATCAACTGCTGGCTATGCCAGAACCACCTGGGGGATGGTCCGGAATCACCTGCCAGCCATGGCGGAACCACCTCTCAGACGTACCAGAACCACCTGCCGGAGAAGCTGGAAACACGTCCTGGACAGTCTGGAACCACCTGCCGGCCAAGCCTGAACCACCTGCCAAGCACAACGGAACAACCTGCCAGACACGCCAAAATCACCTGCGTGTTATGCCAGAACCACTTGGAGGACTCTCTGGGATGACCTGCCGGGCATGCCGGAACCACATCTCAGACGTGCCAGAACCATGTGGCGGACAGTCCGGAATCACCTGTTGGGCATGCGCAACCACCTCTGAGACGTACCAGAACCACATGCCGTGCAGGCTGGAACCACCTACCGGACAGACCGGAATCACCTTTCGGGCATGCCGGAACCACCTGTCAGATGTGCCAGAAACACGTGCTGGAGACGCCGGAAGCACCTGCCAAGCACGTTGGAACCACCTGCTCAACTCGCCTGAACCACCTGCCGGACATGCCAAAATCACCTGCCGACTATGCCAGAACCACTTGGCGAACACTCCGGAATCACTTGCCGGGCATGCAGGAACCACCTCTCAGACATGCCAGAACCCCGTGCCAATGACCCCGGAAGCACCAGCCGAGCACGCCGGAACCACCTGCTCGACTCGCCAGAACCACCTGCCGATCACGCAAAAATCACCTGCCGGCTACGCCACAACCAGTTGCTGAACACTTTGGAATCACCTGCCAGGCTTGCTGGAACCACCTGCCGGTCATGCCAAAATCACCTGCCAACTACGCCAGAACCGCTTGGCGGACACTGCGGAAACACCTGTCGGGCCGGCTGGAACGACATCTCAGACGTGCCAGAAACGTGTTCATGAGATGCTGGAACCACACCCCGAACAGACGGATACCACCTGCCAGAACCGCCTGAACCACCTGCTGAGCATGCCGGAAACACCTGCTCGACTCACCGGTACCACCGCCCTGACACGCCAAAATCACCTGCTGGGTATGCCAGAACCACTTGGCGGACACTCCGGAGTCATCTGCCGGACATGCCGGAACCAGCTCTCAGACACACCAGAACCAAGTGCCGGAGACGCCGGAAGCACCTGCCGAGCATGCCGGAGCCACCTGCTCGACTGGCCAGAAACACCTGCCGGACACGCCAAAATCACCTGCCGGGTACGCCAGAACCACCTGGCGGACACTCCGAAATCACCTGTCGCGCATGCCGGAACCACCTCTCAGACGTGCCCGAAGCACGTGCCGGACACGCCCTAATCACCTACCGGACAGACCGGAACCACCTGCCGAGCACGCCTGACCCACCTGTTCGACTCGCTGGAACCACCTGCCGGACAGGCCAATATCAACTGCTGGCTATGCCAGAACCACCTGGGGGACGGTCCGGAATCACCTGCCAGCCATGGCGGAACCACCTCTCAGACGTACCAGAACCACCTGCCGGAGAAGCTGGAAACACGTCCTGGACAGTCTGGAACCACCTGCCGGCCAAGCCTGAACCACCTGCCAAGCACGACGGAACAACCTGCCAGACACGCGAAAATCACCTGTGTATTATGCCAGAAACACTTGGAGGACTCTCTGGGATGACCTGCCAGCCATGGCGGAACCACCTCTCAGACGTACCAGAACCACCTGCCGGAGAAGCTGGAAACACGTCCTGGACAGACTGGAACCACGTGACGGCCATGCGTGAACCACCTGCCGAGCACGGCGGAACCTCCTGCCGGACACGCCAAAATAACCTGCGGGCTACGCCAGAACCACTTGGACGACTCTCCGAAATGACCTGCCGGGCATGTTGGAACCACCTCTCAGGAGTGCCAGAAGCACGTGGCGGACAGTCCGGAATCACCTGTTGGGCATACGCAACCACCTCTGAGACGTACCAGAACCACGTGTCGTGCACGCCGGAACCACCTAACGGACAGACCGGAATCAACTTTTGGGCATGCCGGAACCACCAGTCAGATGTGCCAGAATCACGTGCCGGAGACGCCGCAAGCACCTGCCGAGCACGTCGCAAGCACCTGCTCAACTCGCCTGAACCACCTGCCGGACACGCCAAAATCACCTGCCCGCTACACCAGCACCACTTCGGGGACAAGCCGGAATCACGTGAGGGGCATGCCGGCACAGCCTCTCAGACTGAACCTCGTGCCGGACACCACAGAAACACCTGCCGGACAGACCGGAACCACCTGCCGGACACGCCGGAACCACCGGCTCGACCCTCCGGAACGACCGCTGGACGTGCAAAATCACCTGCCGGCTACACCGGAAACACTTGGCGAACACTCCGGAATCACCTGCTGGGCATGCCGGAACCACCTCTCAGATATGCCAGAACCACGTGCCAATGACCCCGGAAGCACCTGCCGAGCACGCCGGAACCACCTGCTCGACTCGCCAGAACCACCTGCCGGACACGCAAAAATCACCTGCCGGCTACGCCACAACCAGTTGGGGAACACTTCGGAATCACCTGCCGGGCTTGCTGGAACCACCTGCCGGTCATGCCAAAATCACCTGCCAACTACGCCAGTACCACTTGGCGGACACTGTGGAAACACCTGTCGGGCCGGCCGGAACCACATCACAGACGTGCCAGAACCATGTGCATGAGATGCTGGAACCACACCCCGAACAGACGGAAAACACCTGCCAGACCCGTCTGAACAACCTGCCGAGCACGCCGGAGCCACCTGCTCGACTCGCCGGAACCACCTACCTGACATGCCCAAATCACCAGCCGGGTATGCCAGAACCACTTGGCGGACACTCCGGAATCATCTGCCGGACATGCCGGAACCAGCTCTCAGACACACCAGAACCACGTGACGGAGACGCCGGAAGCACCTGCCGAGCATGCCTGAGCCACCTGCTCGACTCGCCAGAAACAACTGCCGGACATGCCAAAATCACCTGCCGGGTACGCCAGAACCACCTGGCGGACACTCCGAAATCACCTGTCGCGCATGCCGGAACCACCTCTCAGACGTGCCCGAAGCACGTGCCGGACACGCCCTAATCACCTACCGGACAGACCGGAACCACCTGTTCGACTCGCTGGAACCACCTGCCGGACAGGCCGATATCAACTGCTGGCTATGCCAGAACCTCCTCGGGGACGGTCCGGAATCACCTGCCAGCCATGGCGGAACCACCTCTCAGACGTACCAGAACCACCTGCCAGAGAAGCAGGAAACACGTCCTGGACAGTCTGGAACCACCTGCCGGCCAAGCCTGAACCACCTGCCAAGCACAACGGAACAACCTGCCGGACAAGCCAAAATCACCTGCCGGGTATGCCAGAACCACCTGGCGGACACTATGGAATCACCTGCCGCGCATGCCGGAAGCACGTGCCAGACACGCCGGAAACACTTACCGGACAGACCGGAACCACCTGCCAAGAACGCTGGAGCCACCTGTTCGACTCGCTGGAACCACCTGCCGGATAGGCCCATATCAACTGCTGGCTATGCCAGAACCACCTCGGGGACAGTCCGGGATCACCTGCCAGCCATGGCGGAACCACCTCTCAGACGTACCAGAACCACCTGCCGGAGAAGCTGGAAACACGTCCTGGACAGACTGGAACCACGTGACGGCCATGCCTGAACCACCTGCCGAGCACGGCGGAACCTCCTGCCGGACACGCCAAAATCACCTGCGGGCTACGCCAGAACCACTTGGACGACTCTCCGAAATGACCTGCCGGGCATGTTGGAACCACCTCTCAGACGTGCCAGAAGCACGTGGCGGACAGCCCGGAATCACCTGTTGGGCATACGCAACCACCTCTGACACGTACCAGAATCACGTGCCGTGCACGCCGGAACCACATACCGGACAGACCGGAATCAACTTTTGGGCATGCCGGAACCACCAGTCAGATGTGCCAGAAACACGTGCCGGAGACGCCGGAAGCACCTGCCGAGCACGTCGCAACCACCTGCCGGACACGCCAAAATCACCTGCCCGCTACACCAGCACCACTTCGGGGACAAGCCGGAATCACGTGAGGGGCATGCCGGCACAGCCTCTCAGACTGAACCTCGTGCCGGACACCACAGAACCACCTGCCGGACAGACCGGAATCAACTTTTGGGCATGCCGGAACCACCAGTCAGATGTGCCAGAAACACGTGCCGGAGACGCCGGAAGCACCTGCCGAGCACGTCGCCACCACCTGCTCATCTCGCCTGAACCACCTCCCGGACACGCCAAAATCACCTGCCCGCTACACCAGCACCACTTCGGGGACAAGCCGGAATCACGTGAGGGGCATGCCGGCACAGCCTCTCAGACTGAACCTCGTGCCGGACACCACAGAACCACCTGCCGGACAGACCGCAACCACCTGCCGGACACGCCGGAACCACCGGCTCGACCCGCCGGAACGACCGCTGGACGTGCAAAATCACCTGCCGGCTACGCCGGAAACACTTGGCGAACACTCCGGAATCACCTGCCGGGCATGCCGGAACCACCTCTCAGATATGCCAGAAACACGTGCCAATGACCCCGGAAGCACCTGCCGAGAACGCCGGAACCACCTGCTCGACTCGCCAGAACCAGCTGCCGGACACCAAAAATCACCTGCCGGCTACGCCACAACCAGTTTGGGAACACTACGGAATCACCTGCCGGGCTTGATGGAACCACCTGCCGGTCATGCCAAAATCACCTGCCAACTGCGCCAGTACCACTTGGCGGACACTGTGGAAACACCTGTCGGGCCGGCCGGAACCACATCTCAGACGTGCCAGAACCATGTGCATGAGATGCTGGAACCACACCCCGAACAGACGGAAAACACCTGCCAGACCCGTCTGAACTACCTGCCGAGCACGCCGGAGCGACCTGCCCGAGTCGCCGGGACCACCTAGCTGACATGCCCAAATCACCAGCCGGGTATGCCAGAACCACTTGGCGGACACTCCGGAATCATCTGCCGGACATGCCGGAACCAGCTCTCAGAAACACCAGAACCACGTGCCGGAGACGCCGGAAGCACCTGCCGAGCATGCCGGAGCCACCTGCTCGACTCGCCAGAAACACCTGCCTGACACGCCAAAATCACCTGCCGGGTACGCCAGAACCACCTGGCGGACACTCCGAAATCACCTGTCGCGCATGCCGGAACCACCTCTCAGACGTGCCGGAAGCACGTGCCGGACACGCCGGAATCACCTACCGGACAGACCGGAACCACCTGCCGAGCACGCCGGAGCCACCTGTTCGACTCGCTGGAACCACCTGCCGGACAGGCCAATATCAACTGCTGGCTATGCCAGAACCACCTGGGGGACGGTCCGGAATCACCTGCCAGCCATGGCGGAACCAGCTCTCAGACGTACCAGGACCACCTGCCGGAGAAGCTGGAAACACGTCCTGGACAGACTGGAACCACATGACGGCCATGCCTCAACCACCTGCCGAGCACGGCGGAACCACCTGCCGGACACGCCAAAATCACCTGCGGGCTACGCCAGAACCACTTGGACGACTCTCCGAAATGACCTGCCGGGCATGTTGGAACCACCTCTCAGACGTGCCAGAAGCACGTGGCGGACAGTCCGGAATCACCTGTTGGGCATACGCAACCACCTCTGAGACGTACCAGAACCACGTGCCGTGCACGCCGGAACCACCTACCGGACAGACCGGAATCAACTTTTGGGCATGCCGGAACCACCAGTCAGATGTGCCAGAAACACGTGCCGGAGACGCCGGAAGCACCTGCCGAGCACGTCGCAACCACCTGCCGGACACGCCAAAATCACCTGCCCGCTACACCAGCACCACTTCGGGGACAAGCCGGAATCACGTGAGGGGCATGCCGGCACAGCCTCTCAGACTGAACCTCGTGCCGGACACCACAGAACCACCTGCCGGACAGACCGGAATCAACTTTTGGGCATGCCGGAACCACCAGTCAGATGTGCCAGAAACACGTGCCGGAGACGCCGGAAGCACCTGCCGAGCACGTCGCCACCACCTGCTCATCTCGCCTGAACCACCTCCCGGACACGCCAAAATCACCTGCCCGCTACACCAGCACCACTTCGGGGACAAGCCGGAATCACGTGAGGGGCATGCCGGCACAGCCTCTCAGACTGAACCTCGTGCTGGACACCACAGAACCACCTGCCGGACAGACCGCAACCACCTGCCGGACACGCCGGAACCACCGGCTCGACCCGCCGGAACGACCGCTGGACGTGCAAAATCACCTGCCGGCTATGCCGGAAACACTTGGCGAACACTCCGGAATCACCTGCCGGGCATGCCGGAACCACCTCTCAGATATGCCAGAACCACGTGCCAATGACCCCGGAAGCACCTGCCGAGAACGCCGGAACCACCTGCTCGACTCGCCAGAACCAGCTGCCGGACACCAAAAATCACCTGCCGGCTACGCCACAACCAGTTTGGGAACACTACGGAATCACCTGCCGGGCTTGATGGAACCACCTGCCGGTCATGCCAAAATCACCTGCCAACTGCGCCAGTACCACTTGGCGGACACTGTGGAAACACCTGTCGGGCCGGCCGGAACCACATCTCAGACGTGCCAGAACCATGTGCATGAGATGCTGGAACCACACCCCGAACAGACGGAAAACACCTGCCAGACCCGTCTGAACTACCTGCCGAGCACGCCGGAGCGACCTGCCCGAGTCGCCGGGACCACCTAGCTGACATGCCCAAATCACCAGCCGGGTATGCCAGAACCACTTGGCGGACACTCCGGAATCATCTGCCGGACATGCCGGAACCAGCTCTCAGAAACACCAGAACCACGTGCCGGAGACGCCGGAAGCACCTGCCGAGCATGCCGGAGCCACCTGCTCGACTCGCCAGAAACACCTGCCGGACACGCCAAAATCACCTGCCGGGTACGCCAGAACCACCTGGCGGACACTCCGAAATCACCTGTCGCGCATGCCGGAACCACCTCTCAGACGTGCCGGAAGCACGTGCCGGACACGCCGGAATCACCTACCGGACAGACCGGAACCACCTGCCGAGCACGCCGGAGCCACCGGTTCGACTCGCTGGAACCACCTGCCGGACAGGCCAATATCAACTGCTGGCTATGCCAGAACCACCTGAGGGACGGTCCGGAATCACCTGCCAGCCATGGCGGAACCAGCTCTCAGACGTACCAGGACCACCTGCCGGAGAAGCTGGAAACACGTCCTGGACAGACTGGAACCACGTGACGGCCATGCCTGAACCACCTGCCGAGCACGGCGGAACAACCTGCCAGACACGCCAAAATCACCTGCGTGTTATGCCAGAACCACTTGGAGGACTCTCTGGGATGACCTGCCGGGCATGCCGGAACCACCTCTCAGACGTGCCAGAACAATGTGGCGGACAGTCCGGAATCACCTGTTGGGCATGCGCAACCACCTCTGAGACGTACCAGGACCTCATGCCGTGCAGGCTGGAACCACCTACCGGACAGACCGGAATCACCTTTCGGGCATGCCGGAACCACCTGTCAGATGTGCCAGAAACACGTGCCTGAGACGCCGGAAGCACCTGCCAAGCACGTTGGAACCACCTGCTCAACTCGCCTGAACCACCTGCCGGACATGCCAAAATCACCTGCCGACTATGCCAGAACCACTTGGCGAACACTCCGGAATCACTTGCCGGGCATGCAGGAACCACCTCTCAGACATGCCAGAACCCCGTGCCAATGACCCCGGAAGCACCAGCCGAGCACGCCGGAACCACCTGCTCGACTCGCCAGAACCACCTGCCGATCACGCAAAAATCACCTGCCGGCTACGCCACAGCCATTTGGTGAACACTTTGGAATCGCCTGCCAGGCTTGCTGGAACCACCTGCCGGTCATGCCAAAATCACCTGCCAACTACGCCAGAACCGCTTGGCGGACACTGCGGAAACACCTGTCGGGCCGGCTGGAACCACATCTCAGACGTGCCAGAAACGTGTTCATGAGATGCTGGAACCACACCCCGAACAGACGGATACCACCTGCCAGAACCGCCTGAACCACCTGCTGAGCACGCCGGAACCACCTGCTCGACTCACCGGTACCACCGCCCTGACACGCCAAAATCACCTGCTGGGTATGCCAGAACCACTTGGCGGACACTCCGGAGTCATCTGCCGGACATGCCGGAAACAGCTCTCAGACACACCAGAACCAAGTGCCGGAGACGCCGGAAGCACCTGCCGAGCATGCCGGAGCCACCTGCTCGACTCGCCAGAAACACCTGCCGGACACGCCAAAATCACCTGCCGGGTATGCCAGAACCACATGGAGGACACTCCGGAATCACCTGCCGCGCATGCCGGAACCACCTCTCAGACGTGCCGGAAGCACGTGTCAGACACGCCGGAAACACCTTCCGGACAAACCGGAACCACCTGCCAAGAACGCCGGAGCCACCTGTTCGACTCGCTGGAACCACCTGCCGGACAGGCCAATATCAACTGCTGGCTATGCCAGAACCACCTGGGGGACGGTCCGGAATCACCTGCCAGCCGTGGCGGAACCACCTCTCAGACGTACCAGAACCACCTGCCGGAGAAGCTGGAAACACGTCCTGGACAGTCTGGAACCACCTGCCGGCCAAGCCTGAACCACCTGCCAAGCACGACGGAACAACCTGCCAGACACGCGAAAATCACCTGTGTATTATGCCAGAAACACTTGGAGGACTCTCTGGGATGACCTGCCAGCCATGGCGGAACCACCTCTCAGACGTACCAGAACCACCTGCCGGAGAAGCTGGAAACACGGCCTGGACAGACTGGAACCACGTGACGGCCATGCCTCAACCACCTGCCGAGCACGGCGGATCCACCTGCCGGACACGCCAAAATCACCTGCGGGCTACGCCAGAACCACTTGGACGACTCTCCGAAATGACCTGCCGGGCATGTTGGAACCACCTCTCAGACGTGCCAGAAGCACGTGGCGGACAGTCCGGAATCACCTGTTGGGCATACGCAACCACCTCTGACACGTACCAGAACCACGTGCCGTGCACGCCGGAACCACCTACCGGACAGACCGGAATCAACTTTTGGGCATGCCGGAACCACCAGTCAGATGTGCCAGAAACACGTGCCGGAGACGCCGGAAGCACCTGCCGAGCACGTCGCCACCACCTGCTCAGCTCGCCTGAACCACCTCCCGGACATGCCAAAATCACCTGCCCGCTACACCAGCACCACTTCGGGGACAAGCCGGAATCACGTGAGGGGCATGCCGGCACAGCCTCTCAGACTGAACCTCGTGCCGGACACCACAGAACCACCTGCCGGACAGACGGAAACCACCTGCCGGACACGCCGGAACCACCGGCTCGACCCGCCGGAACGACCGCTGGACGTGCAAAATCACCTGCCGGCTACGCCGGAAACACTTGGCGAACACTCCGGAATCACCTGCCGGGCATGCCGGAACCACCTCTCAGATATGCCAGAACCACGTGCCAATGACCCCGGAAGCACCTGCCGAGCACGCCGGAACCACCTGCTCGACTCGCCAGAACCACCTGCCGGACACGCAAAAATCACCTGCCGGCTACGCCACAACCAGTTGGGGAACACTTCGGAATCACCTGCCGGGCTTGCTGGAACCACCTGCCGGTCATGCCAAAATCACCTGCCAACTGCGCCAGTACCACTTGGCGGACACTGTGGAAACACCTGTCGGGCCGGCCGGAACCACATCTCAGACGTGCCAGAACCATGTGCATGAGATGCTGGAACCACACCCCGAACAGACGGAAAACACCTGCCAGACCCGTCTGAACAACCTGCCGAACACGCCGGAGCCACCTGCCCGACTCGCCGGAACCACCTAGCTGACATGGCCACATCACCAGCCGGGTATGCCAGAACCACTTGGCGGACACTCCGGAATCATCTGCCGGACATGCCGGAACCAGCTCTCAGACACACCAGAACCACGTGCCGGAGACGCCGGAAGCACCTGCCGAGCATGCCGGAGCCACCTGCTCGACTCGCCAGAAACACCTGCCGGACACGCCAAAATCACCTGCTGGGTACGCCAGAACCACCTGGCGGACACTCCGAAATCAGCTGTCGCGCATGCCGGAACCACCTCTCAGACGTGACGGAAGCACGTGCCGGACACGCCGGAATCACCTACCGAACAGACCGGAACCACCTGCCGAGCACGCCGGAGCCACCTGTTCGACTCGCTGGAACCACCTGCCGGACAGGCCAATATCAACTCCTGGCTATGCCAGAACCACCTGGGGGACGGTCCGGAATCACCTGCCAGCCATGGCGGAACCACCTCTCAGACGTACCAGAACCACCTGCCGGAGAAGCTGGAAACACGTCCTGGACAGTCTGGAACCACCTGCCGGCCAAGCCTGAACCACCTGCCAAACACAACGGAACAAACTGCCAGACACGCCAAAATCACCTGCGTGTTATGCCAGAACCACTTGGAGGACTCTCTGGGATGACCTGCCGGGCATGCCGGAACCACCTCTCAGACGTGCCAGAACCATGTGGCGGACAGTCCGGAATCACCTGTTGGGCATGCGCAACCACCTCTGAGACGTACCATAACCACATGCCGTGCAGGCTGGAACCACCTACCGGACAGACCGGAATCACCTTTCGGGCATGCCGGAACCACCTGTCAGATGTGCCAGAAACACGTGCCGGAGACGCCGGAAGCACCTGCCGAGCACGTTGGAACCACCTGCTCAACTCGCCTGAACCACCTGCCGGACATGCCAAAATCACCTGCCGACTATGCCAGAACCACTTGGCGAACACTCCGGAATCACTTGCCGGGCATGCAGGAACCACCTCTCAGACATGCCAGAACCCCGTGCCAATGACCCCGGAAGCACCAGCCGAGCACGCCGGAACCACCTGCTCGACTCGCCAGAACCACCTGCCGATGACGCAAAAATCACCTGCCGGCTACGCCACAACCAGTTGGTGAACACTTTGGAATCACCTGCCAGGCTTGCTGGAACCACCTGCCAGTCATGCCAAAATCACCTGCCAACTACGCCAGAACCGCTTGGCGGACACTGCGGAAACACCTGTCGGGCCGGCTGGAACCACATCGCAGACGTGCCAGAAACGTGTTCATGAGATGCTGGAACCACACCCCGAACAGACGGATACCACCTGCCAGAACCGCCTGAACCACCTGCTGAGCACGCCGGAACCACCTGCTCGACTCCCCGGTACCACCTCCCTGACACGCCAAAATCACCTGCTGGGTATGCCAGAACCACTTGGCGGACACTCCGGAATCATCTGCCGGACATGCCGGAACCAGCTCTCAGACACACCAGAACCAAGTGCCGGAGACGCCGGAAGCACCTGCCGAGCATGCCGGAGCCACCTGCTCGACTCGCCAGAAACACCTGCCGGACACGCCAAAATCACCTGCCGGGTACGCCAGAACCACCTGGCGGACACTCCGGAATCACCTGCCGCGCATGACGGAACCACCTCTCAGACGTGCCGGAAGCACGTGCCAGACACGCCGGAAACACCTACCGGACAGACCGGAAACACCTGCCAAGAACGCCGGAGCCACCTGTTCGACTCGCTGGAACCACCTGCCGGACAGGCCAATATCAACTGCTGGCTATGCCAGAACCACCTGGGGGACAGTCCAGGATCACCTGCCAGCCATGGCGGAACCACCTCTCAGACGTACCAGAACCACCTGCCGGAGAAGCTGGAAACACGTCCTGGACAGACTGGAACCACGTGACGGCCATGCCTGAACCACCTGCCGAGCACGGCGGAACCACCTGCCGGACACGCCAAAATCACCTGCGGGCTACGCCAGAACCACTTGGACGACTCTCCGAAATGACCTGCCGGGCATGTTGGAACCACCTCTCAGACGTGCCAGAAGCACGTGGCGGACAGTCCGGAATCACCTGTTGGGCATACGCAACCACCTCTGACACGTACCAGAACCACGTGCCGTGCACGCCGGAACCACCTACCGGACAGACCGGAATCAACTTTTGGGCATGCCGGAACCACCAGTCAGATGTGCCAGAAACACGTGCCGGAGACGCCGGAAGCCCCTGCCGAGCACGTCGCAACCACCTGCCGGACACGCCAAAATCACCTGCCCGCTACACCAGCACCACTTCGGGGACAAGCCGGAATCACGTGAGGGGCATGCCGGCACAGCCTCTCAGACTGAACCTCGTGCCGGACACCACAGAACCACCTGCCGGACAGACCGGAACCACCTGCCGGACACGCCGGAACCACCGGCTCGACCCGCCGGAACGACCGCTGGACATGCAAAATCACCTGCCGGCTACGCCGGAAACACTTGGCGAACACTCCGGAATCACCTGCCGGGCATGCCGGAACCACCTCTCAGATATGCCAGAACCACGTGCCAATGACCCCGGAAGCACCTGCCGAGCACGCCGGAACCACCTGCTCGACTCGCCAGAACCACCTGCCGGACACGCAAAAATCACCTGCCGGCTACGCCACAACCAGTTGCGGAAAACTTCGGAATCACCTGCCGGGCTTGCTGGAACCACCTGCCTGTCATGCCAAAATCACGTGCCAACTACGCCAGAACCGCTTGGCGGACACTGCGGAAACACCTGTCCGGCCCGCTGGAACCACATCTCAGACGTGCCAGAAACGTGTTCATGAGATGCTGGAACCGCACCCCGAACAGACGGATACCACCTGCCAGAACCGCCTGAACCACCTGCTGAGCACGCCGGAACCACCTGCTCGACTCACCGGTACCCCCTCCCTGACACGCCAAAATCACCTGCTGGGTATGCCAGAACCACTTGGCGGACACTCCGGAGTCATCTGCCGGACATGCCGGAAACAGCTCTCAGACACACCAGAAAAAAGTGCCGGAGACGCCGGAAGCACCTGCCGAGCATGCCGGAGCCACCTGCTCGACTCGCCAGAAACACCTGCCGGACACGCCAAAATCACCTGCCGGCTACGCCACAACCAGTTTGGGAACACTTCGGAATCACCTGCCGGGCTTGCTGGAACCACCTGCCGGTCATGCCAAAATCACCTGCCTACTACGCCAGTACCACTTGGCGGACACTGTGGAAACACCTGTCGGGCCGGCCGGAACCACATCTCAGACGTGCCAGAACCATGTGCATGAGATGCTGGAACCACACCCCGAACAGACGGAAAACACCTGCCAGACCCGTCTGAACAACCTGCCGAGCACGCCGGAGCCACCTGCCCGACTCGCCGGAACCACCTAGCTGACATGCCCAAATCACCAGCCGGGTATGCCAGAACCACTTGGCGGACACTCCGGAATCATCTGCCGGACATGCCGGAACCAGCTCTCAGACACACCAGAACCACGTGCCGGAGACGCCGGAAGCACCTGCCGAGCATGCCGGAGCCACATGCTCGACTCGCCAGAAACACCTGCCGGACACGCCAAAATCACCTGCTGGGTACGCCAGAACCACCTGGCGGACACTCCGAAATCACCTGTCGCGCATGCCGTAACCACCTCTCAGACGTCCCGGAAGTACGTGCCGGACACGCCGGAATCACCTACCGGACAGACCGGAACCACCTGCCGAGCACGCCGGAGCCACCTGTTCGACTCGCTGGAACCACCTGCCGGACAGGCCAATATCAACTGCTGGCTATGCCAGAACCACCTGGGGGACGGTCCGGAATCACCTGCCAGCCATGGCGGAACCACCTCTCAGACGTACCAGAACCACCTGCCGGAGAAGCTGGAAACACGTCCTGGACAGTCTGGAACCACCTGCCGGCCAAGCCTGAACCACCTGCCAAACACAGCGGAACAACCTGCCAGACACGCCAAAATCACCTGCGTGTTATGCCAGAACCACTTGGAGGACTCTCTGGGATGACCTCCCGGGCATGCCGGAACCACCTCTCAGACGTGCCAGAACAATGTGGCGGACATTCCGGAATCACCTGTTGGGCATGCGCAACCATCTCTGAGACGTACCAGAACCACATGCCGTGCAGGCTGGAACCACCTACCGGACAGACCGGAATCACCTTTCGGGCATGCCGGAACCACCAGTCAGATGTGCCAGAAACAAATGCCGGAGACGCCGGAAGCACCTGCCGAGCACGTCGCAACCACCTGCTCAACTCGCCTGAAACACCTGCCGGACACGCAAAAATCACCTGCCGGCTACGCCACAACCAGTTGGGGAAAACTTCGGAATCACCTGCCGGGCTTGCTGGAACCACCTGCCTGTCATGCCAAAATCACCTGCCAACTACGCCAGAACCGCTTGGCGGATAGTGCGGAAACACCTGTCGGGCCGGCTGGAACCACATCTCAGACGTGCCAGAAACGTGTTCATGAGATGCTGGAACCACACCCCGAACAGACGGATACCACCTGCCAGAACCGCCTGAACCACCTGCTGAGCACGCCGGAACCACATGCTCGACTCACCGGTACCACCGCCCTAACACGCCAAAATCACCTGCTGGGTATGCCAGAACCACTTGGCGGACACTCCGGAGTCATCTGCCGGACATGCCGGAAACAGCTCTCAGACACACCAGAAAAAAGTGCCGGAGACGCCGGAAGCACCTGCCGAGCATGCCGGAGCCACCTGCTCGACTGGCCAGAAACGCCTGCCGGACACGCCAAAATCACCTGCCGGGTATGCCAGAACCACCTGGCGGACACTCCGGAATCACCTGCCGCGCATGCCGGAACCACCTATCAGACGTGCCGGAAGCACGTGTCAGACACGCCGGAAACACCTACCGGACAGACCGGAACCACCTGCCAAGAACGCCGGAGCCACCTGTTCGACTCGCTGGAACCACCTGCCGGACAGGCCAATATCAACTGCTGGCTATGCCAGAACCACCTGGGGGACAGTCCGGGATCACCTGCCAGCCATGGTGGAACCACCTCTCAGACGGACCAGAACCACCTGCCGGAGAAGCTGGAAACACGTCCTGGACAGACTGGAACCACGTGACGGCCATGCCTGAACCACCTGCCGAGCACGGCGGAACCACCTGCCGGACACGCCAAAATCGCCTGCGGGCTACGCCAGAACCACTTGGACGACTCTCCGAAATGACCTGCCGGGCATGTTGGAACCACCTCTCAGACGTGCCAGAAGCACGTGGCGGACAGTCCGGAATCACCTGTTGGGCATACGCAACCACCTCTGAGACGTACCAGAACCACATGCCGTGCACGCCGGAACCACCTACCGGACAGACCGGAATCAACTTTTGGGCATGCCAGAACCAACAGTCAGATGTGCCAGAAACATGTGCCGGAGACGCCGGAAGCACCTGCCGAGCACGTCGCAACCACCTGCTCAACTCGCCTGAACCACCTGCCGGACACGCCAAAATCACCTGCCTGCTACACCAGCACCACTTCGGGGACAAGCCGGAATCACGTGAGGGGCATGCCGGCACAGCCTGTCAGACTGAACCTCATGCCGGACACCACAGAACCACCTGCCGGACAGACCGGAACCACCTGCCGGACACGCCGGAACCACCGGCTCGACCCGCCGGAACGACCGCTGGACATGCAAAATCACCTGCCGGCTACGCCGGAAACTTTTGGCGAACACTCCGGAATCACCTGCCGGGCATGCCGGAACCACCTCTCAGATATGCCAGAACCTCGTGCCAATGACCCCGGAAGCACCTGCCGAGCACGCCGGAACCACCTGCTCGACTCGCCAGAACCACCTGCCGGACACACAAAAATCACCTGCCGGCTACGCCACAACCAGTTGGGGAACACTTCGGAATCACCTGCCGGGCTTGCTGGAACCACCTGCCGGTCATGCCAAAATCACCTGCCAACTACGCCAGTACCACTTGGCGGACACTGTGGAAACACCTGTCGGGCCGGCCGGAACCACATCTCAGACGTGCCAGAACCATGTGCATGAGATGCTGGAACCACACCCCGAACAGACGGAAAACATCGGCCACACACGTCTGAACAAACTGCCGAGCATGCCGGAGCCACCTGCTCGACTCGCCGGGACCACCTAGCTGACATGCCCAAATCACCAGCCGGGTATGCCAGAACCACTTGGCGGACACTCCGGAATCATCTGCCGGACATGCCGGAACCAGCTCTCAGACACACCAGAACCACGTGCCGGAGACGCCGGAAGCACCTGCCGAGCATGCCGGAGCCACCTGCTCGACTCGCCAGAAACACCTGCCCGACACGCCATAATCACCTCCTGGGTACGCCAGAACCACCTGGCGGACACTCCGAAATCACCTGTCGCGCATGCCGGAACCACCTCTCAGACGTGCCGGAAGCACGTGCCGGACACGCCGGAATCACCCACCGGACAGACCGGAACCACCTGCCAAGAACGCCGGAGCCACCTGTTCGACTCGCTGGAACCACCTGCCGGACAGGCCAATATCAACTGCTGGCTATGCCAGAACCACCTGGGGGACGGTCCGGAATCACCTGCCAGCCATGGCGGAACCACCTCTCAGATGTACCAGAACCACCTGCCGGAGAAGCTGGAAACACGTCCTGGACAGACTGGAACCACGTGACGGCCATGCCTGAACCACCTGCCGAGCACGGCGGAACAACCTGCCAGACACGCCAAAATCACCTGCGTGTTATGCCAGAACCACTTGGAGGACTCTCTGGGATGACCTGCCGGGCATGCCGGAACCACCTCTCAGACGTGCCAGAACAATGTGGCGGACAGTCCGGAATCACCTGTTGGGCATGCGCAACCACCTCTGAGACGTACCAGGACCTCATGCCGTGCAGGCTGGAACCACCTACCGGACAGACCGGAATCACCTTTCGGGCATGCCGGAACCACCTGTCAGATGTGCCAGAAACACGTGCCGGAGACGCCGGAAGCACCAGCCAAGCACGTTGGAACCACCTGCTCAACTCGCCTGAACCACCTGCCGGACATGCCAAAATCACCTGCCGACTATGCCAGAACCACTTGGCGAACACTCCGGAATCACTTGCCGGGCATGCAGGAACCACCTCTCAGACATGCCAGAACCCCGTGCCAATGACCCCGGAAGCACCAGCCGAGCACGCCGGAACCACCTGCTCAACTCGCCAGAACCACCTGCCGATCACGCAAAAATCACCTGCCGGATACGCCACAGCCAGTTGGTGAACACTTTGGAATCACCTGCCAGGCTTGCTGGAACCACCTGCCGGTCATGCCAAAATCACCTGCCAACTACGCCGGAACCGCTTGGCGGACACTGCGGAAACACCTGACGGGCCGGCTGGAACCACATCTCAGACGTGCCAGAAACGTGTTCATGAGATGCTGGAACCAAACCCCGAACAGACGGATACCACCTGCCAGAACCGCCTGAACCACCTGCTGAGCACGCCGGAACCACCTGCTCGACTCACCGGTACCACCTCCCTGACACGCCAAAATCACCTGCTGGGTATGCCAGAACCACTTGGCGGACACTCCGGAATCATCTGCCGGACATGCCGGAACCAGCTCTCAGACACACCAGAGCCAAGTGCCGGAGACGCCGGAAGCACCTGCCGAGCATGCCGGAGCCACCTGCTCGAATCGCCAGAAACACCTGCCGGACACGCCAAAATCACCTGCCGGGTATGCCAGAGCCACCTGGCGGACACTCCGGAATCACCTGCCGCGCATGCCGGAACCACCTCTCAGACGTGCCGGAAGCACGTGCCAGACACGCCGGAAACACCTACCGGACAGACCGGAACCACCTGCCAAGAACGCCGGAGCCACCTGTTCGACTCGCTGGAACCACCTGCCGGACAGGCCAATATCAACTGCTGGCTATGCCAGAACCACCTGGGGGACAGTCCGGGATCACCTGCCAGCCATGGCGGAACCACCTCTCAGACGTACCAGAACCACCTGCCGGAGAAGCTGGAAACACGTCCTGGACAGACTGGAACCACGTGACGGCCATGCCTGAACCACCTGCCGAGCACGGCGGAACCACCTGCCGGACACGCCAAAATCACCTGCGGGCTACGCCAGAACCACTTGGACGACTCTCCGAAATGACCTGCCGGGCATGTTGGAACCACCTCTCAGACGTGCCAGAAGCACGTGGCGGACAGTCCGGAATCACCTGTTGGGCATACGCAACCACCTCTGACACGTACCAGAACCACGTGCCGTGCACGCTGGAACCACCTACCGGACAGACCGGAATCAACTTTTGGGCATGCCGGAACCACCAGTCAGATGTGCCAGAAACACGTGCCGGAGACGCCGGAAGCACCTGCCGAGCACGTCGCAACCACCTGCCGGACACGCCAAAATCACCTGCCCGCTACACCAGCACCACTTCGGGGACAAGCCGGAATCACGTGAGGGGCATGCCGGCACAGCCTCTCAGACTGAACCTCGTGCCGGACACCACAGAACCACCTGCCGGACAGACCGGAACCACCTGCCGGACACGCCGGAACCACCGGCTCGACCCGCCGGAACGACCGCTGGACATGCAAAATCACCTGCCGGCTACGCCGGAAACACTTGGCGAACACTCCGGAATCACCTGCCGGGCATGCCGGAACCACCTCTCAGATATGCCATAACCACGTGCCAATGACCCCGGAAGCACCTGCCGAGCACGCCGGAACCACCTGCTCGACTCGCCAGAACCACCTGCCGGACACGCAGAAATCACCTGCCGGCTACGCCACAACCAGTTCGGGAACACTTTGGAATCACCTGCCGGGCTTGCTGGAACCACCTGCCGGTCATGCCAAAATCACCTGCCAACTACGCCAGTACCACTTGGCGGACACTGTGGAAACACCTGTCGGGCCGGCCGGAACCACATCTCAGACGTGCCAGAACCATGTGCATGAGATGCTGGAACCACACCCCGAACAGACGGAAAACACCTGCCAGACCCGTCTCAACAACCTGCCGAGCACGCCGGAGCCACCTGCCCGACTCGCCGGAACCACCTAGCTGACATGCCCAAATCACCAGCCGGGTATGCCAGAACCACTTGGCGGACACTCCGGAATCATCTGCCGGACATGCCGGAACCAGCTCTCAGACACACCAGAACCACGTGCCGGAGACGCCGGAAGCACCTGCCGAGCATGCCGGAGCCACCTGTTCGACTCGCCAGAAACACCTGCGGGACACGCCAAAATCACCTGCCGGGTACGCCAGAACCACCTGGCGGACACTCCGAAATCACATGTTGCGCATGCCGGAACCACCTCTCAGACGTGCCGGAAGCACGTGCCGGACACGCCGGGATCACCTACCGGACAGACCGGAACCACCTGCCGAGCACGCCAGAGCCATTTGTTCGACTCGCTGGAACCACCTGCCGCACAGGCCAATATTAACCGCTGGCTATGCCAGAACCACCTGGGGGATGGTCCGGAATAACATGCCAGCCATGGCGGAACCACCTTTCAGAGGTACCAGAACCACCTGCCGGAGAAGCTGGAAACACGTCCTGGACAGTCTGGAACCACCTGAGGGCCAAGCCTGAACCACCTGCCGAGCACGGCGGAACCACCTGCTCAACTCGCCTGAACCACCTGCCGGAGACGCCAAAATCACCTGTCCGCTACACCAGCACCACTTCGTGGACAAGCCGGAATCACGTGAGGGGCATGCCGGCACAGCCTCTCAGACTGAACCTCGTGCCGGACACCACAGAACCACCTGCCGGACAGACCGGAACCACCTGCCGGACACGCCGGAACCACCGGCTCGACCCGCCGGAACGACCGCTGGACATGCAAAATCACCTGCCGGCTACGCCGGAAACACTTGGCGAACACTCCGGAATCACCTGCCGGGCATGCCGGAACCACCTCTCAGATATGCCAGAACCACGTGCCAATGACCCCGGAAGCACCTGCCGAGCACGCCGGAACCACCTGCTCGACTCGCCAGAACCACTTGCCGGACACGCAGAAATCACCTGCCGGCTACGCCACAACCAGTTGGGGAACACTTTGGAATCACCTGCCGGGCTTGCTGGAACCACCTGCTGGTCATGCCAAAATCACCTGCCAACTACGCCAGTACCACTTGGCGGACACTGTGGAAACACCTGTCGGGCCGGCCGGAACCACATCTCAGACGTGCCAGAACCATGTGCATGAGATGCTGGAACCACACCCCGAACAGACGGAAAACACCTGCCAGACCCGTCTGAACAACCTGCCGAGCAAGCCGGAGCCACCTGCTCGACGCGCCGGAACCACCTAGCTGACATGCCCAAATCACCAGCCGGGTATGCCAGAACCACTTTGCGGACACTCCGGAATCATCTGCCGGACATGCCGGAACCAGCTCTCAGACACACCAGAACCACGTGCCGGAGACGCCGGAAGCACCTGCCGAGCATGCCGGAGCCACCTGTTCGACTCGCCAGAAACATCTGCGGGACACGCCAAAATCACCTGCCGGGTACGCCAGAACCACCTGGCAGACACTCCGAAATCACATGTTGCGCATGCCGGAACCACCTCTCAGATGTGCCGGAAGCACGTGCCGGACACGCAGGGATCACCTACCGGACACACCGGAACCACCTGCCCAGCACGCCAGAGCCATTTGTTCGACTCGCTGGAACCACCTGCCGGACAGGCCAATATTAACCGCTGGCTATGCCAGAACCACCTGGGGGATGGTCCGGAATAACCTGCCAGCCAGGGCGGAACCACCTCTCAGACGTACCAGAACCACCTGCCGGAGAAGCTGGAAACACGTCCTGGACAGTCTGGAACCACCTGAGTGCCAAGCCTGAACCACCTGCCGAGCACGGCGGAACCACCTGACGGACACGCCAAAATCACCTGCGGGCTACGCCACAACCACTTGGACGACTCTCCGAAATGACCTGCCGGGCATGTTGGAACCACCTCTCAGACGTGCCAGAAGAACGTGGCGGACAGTCCGGAATCACCTGTTGGGCATACGCAACCACCTCTGACACGTACCAGAACCACGTGCCGTGCACGCCGGAACCACCTACCGGACAGACCGGAATCAACTTTTGGGCATGCCGGAACCACCAGTCAGATGTGCCAGAAACACGTGCCGGAGACGCCGGAAGCACCTGCCGAGCACGTAGCAACCACGTGTTCAACTCGCCTGAACCACCTGCCGGACACGCCAAAATCACCTGCCCGCTACACCAGCACCACTTTGGGGACAAGCCGGAATCACGTGAGGGGCATGCCGGCACAGCCTCTCAGACTGAACCTCACGCCGGACACCACAGAACCACCTGCCGGACAGACCGGAACCACATGCCCGACACGCCGGAACCACCGGCTCGACCCGTCGGAACGACCGCGGGACATGCAAAATCACCTGCCGGCTACGCCGGAAACACTTGGCGAACACTCCGGAATCACCTGCCAGGCATGCCGGAACCACCTCTCACATATGCCAGAACCACGTGCCAATGAACCCGGAAGCACCTGCCGAGCACGCCGGAACCACCAGCTCGACTCGCCAGAACCACCTGCCGGACACGCAAAAATCACCTGCCGGCTACGCCACAACCAGTTGGGGAAGACTTTGGAATCACCTGCTGGGCTTTCTGGAAACACCTGCCGGTCATGCCAAAATCACCTGCCAACTACGCCAGTACCACTTGGCGGACTCTGTGGAAACACCTGTCGGGCAGGCCGGAACCACATCTCAGACGTGCCAGTACCATGTGCATGAGATGCTGGAACCACACCCCGAACAGACGGAAAACACCTGCCAGACCCGTCTGAACAAACTGCCAAGCACGCCGGAGCCACCTGCACGACTCGCCGGAACCACCTACCTCACATGCCAAAATCACCAACCGGGTATTCCAGAACCACTTGGTGGACACTCCGGAATCACTTGCCGGGCATGCAGGAACCACCTCTCAGACATGCCAGAACCCCGTGCCAATGACCCCGGAAGCACCAGCCGAGCACGCCGGAACCACCGGCTCGACCCGCCGGAACGACCGCTGGACATGCAAAATCACCTGCCGGCTACGCCGGAAACACTTGGCGAACACTCCGGAATCACCAGCCGGGCATGCCGGAACCACCTCTCAGATATGCCAGAACCACGTGCCAATGACCCCGGAAGCACCTGCCGAGCACGCCGGAACCACCTGCTCGACTCGCCAGAACCACCTGCCAGGCACGCAGAAATCACCTGCCGGCTACGCCACAACCAGTTGGGGAACACTTTGGAATCACCTGCCAGGCTTGATGGAACCACCTGCCAGTCATGCCAAAATCACCTGCCAACTACGCCAGAACCGCTTGGCGGACACTGCGGAAACACCTGTCGGGCCGGCTGGAACCACATCTCAGACGTGCCAGAAACGTGTTCATGAGATGCTGGAACCACACCCCGAACAGACGGATACCACCTGCCAGAACCGCCTGAACCACCTGCCGAGCACGCCGGAGCCACCTTCTCGACTCGCCGGAAACACCTACTTGACATGCCCAAATCACCTGCTGGGTAGGCCAGAACCACTTGGCGAACACTCAGGAATCATCTGCCGGACATGCCGGAACCAGCTCTCAGAAACACCACAACCAAGTGCCGGAGACGCCGGAAGCACCTGCCGAGCATGCCGGAGCCACATGCTCGACTCGGCAGAAACACCTGCCGGACACGCCAAAATCACCTGCCGGGTACGCCAGAAACACCTGGCGGACACTCCGAAATCACCTGTCGCGCATGCCGGAACCACCTCTCAGACGTGCCGGAAGCACGTGCCGGACACGCCGGAATCACCTACCGGACAGACCGGAACCACCTGCTGAGCACGCCAGAGCGACCTGTTCGACTCGCTGGAACCACCTGCCGGACGGGCCAATATTAACCGCTGGCTATGCTAGAACCACCTGGGGGACGGTCCTGAATAACCTGCCAGCGATGGCGGAACCAGCTCTCAGAGGTACCAGAACCACATGCCGGAGAAGCTGGAAACACGTCCTGGACAGTCTGGAACCACCTGCCGGCAAAGCCTGAACCACCTGCCGAGCACGGCGGAACCACCTGCTCAACTCGCCTGAACCACCTGCCGGACATGCCAAAATCACCTGCCCGCTACACCAGCACCACTTCGGGGACAAGCCGGAATCACGTGAGGGGCATGCCGGCACAGCCTCTCAGACTGAACCTCGTGCCGGACACCACAGAACCACCTGCCGGACAGACCGGAACCACCTGCCGGACACGCCGGAACCACCGGCTCGACCCGCCGGAACGACCGCTGGACATGCAAAATCACCTGCCGGCTACGCCGGAAACACTTGGCGAACACTCCGGAATCACCTGCCGGGCATGCTGGAACCACCTCTCAGATATGCCAGAACCACGTGCCAATGACCCCGGAAGCACCTGCCGAGCACGCCGGAACCACCTGCTCGACTCGCCAGAACCACCTGCCGATCACGCAAAAATCACCTGCCGGCTACGCCACAACCAGTTGGGGAACACTTCGGAATCACCTGCCAGGCTTGCTGGAACCACCTGCCGGTCATGCCAAAATCACCTGCCAACTACGCCAGTACCACTTGGCGGACACTGTGGAAACACCTGTCGGGCCGGCCGGAACCACATCTCAGACGTGCCAGAACCATGTGCATGAGATGCTGGAACCACACCCCGAACAGACGGAAAACACCTGCCAGACCCGTCTGAACAACCTGCCGAGCACGCCGGAGCCACCTGCTCGACTCGCCGGAACCACCTACCTGACATGCCCAAATCACCAGCCGGGTATGCCAGAACCACTTTGCGGACACTCCGGAATCATCTGCCGGACATGCCGGAACCAGCTCTCAGACACACCAGAACCACGTGCCGGAGACGCCGGAAGCACCTGCCGAGCATGCCGGAGCCACCTGCTCGACTCGCCAGAAACACCTGCCGGACACGCCAAAATCACCTGCCGGGTATGCCAGAACCACCTGGCGGACACTCCGAAATCACCTGTCGCGCATGCCGGAACCACCTCTCAGACGTGCCGGAAGCTCGTGCCGGACACGCCGGGATCACCTACCGGACAGACCGGAACCACCTGCCGAGCACGCCAGAGCCACTTGTTCGACTCGCTGGAACCACCTGCCAGACAGGCCAATATTAACCGCTGGCTATGCCAGAACCACCTGGGGGATGGTCCGGAATAACCTGCCAGCCATGGCGGAACCACCTCTCAGACGTACCAGAACCACCTGCCGGAGAAGCTGGAAACACGTCCTGGACAGTCTGGAACCACCTGCCGGCCAAGCCTGAACCACCTGCCGAGCACGGCGGAACCACCTGACGGACACACCAAAATCACCTGCGGGCTACGCCAGAACCACTTGGACGACTCTCCGAAATGACCTGCCGGGCATGTTGGAACCACCTCTCAGACGTGCCAGAAGCACGTGGCGGACAGTCCGGAATCACCTGTTGGGCATACGCAACCACCTCTGAGACGTACCAGAACCACGTGCCGTGCATGCCGGAACCACCTACCGGACAGACCGGAATCAACTTTTGGGCATGCCGGAACCACCAGTCAGATGTGCCAGAAACACGTGCCGGAGACGCCGGAAGCACCTGCCGAGCACGTCGCAACCACCTGTTCAACTCGCCTGAACCACCTGCCGGACACGCCAAAATCACCTGCCCGCTACACCAGCACCACTTCGGGGACAAGCCGGAATCACGTGAGGGGCATGCCGGCACAGCCTCTCAGACTGAACCTCGTGCCAGACACCACAGAACCACCTGCCGGACAGACCGGAACCATCTGCCGAGCACGCCAGAGCGACCTGGTCGACTCGCTGGAACCACCTGCCGGACAGGCCAATATTAACCGCTGGCTATGCCAGAACCACCTGGGGGACGGTCCTGAATAACCTGCCAGCGATGGCGGAACCAGCTCTCAGACGTACCAGAACCACATGCCGGAGAAGCTGGAAACACGTCCTGGACAGTCTGGAACCACCTGCCGGCCAAGCCTGAACCACCTGCCGGGCACGGCGGAACCACCTGCTCAACTCGCCTGAACCACCTGCCGGACACGCCAAAATCACCTGCCCGCTACACCAGCACCACTTCGGGGACAAGCCGGAATCACGTGAGGGGCATGCCGGCACAGACTCTCAGACTGAACCTCGTGCCGGACACCACAGAACCACCTGCCGGACAGACCGGAACCACCTGCCGGACACGCCGGAACCACCGGCTCGACCCGCCGGAACGACCGCTGGACATGCAAAATCACCTGCCGGCTACGCCGGAAACACTTGGCGAACACTCCGGAATCACCTGCCGGGCATGCCGGAACCACCTCTCAGATATGCCAGAACCACGTGCCAATGACCCCGGAAGCACCTGCCGAGCACGCCGGAACCACCTGCTCGACTCGCCAGAACCACCTGCCGGACACGCAGAAATCACATGCCGGCTACGCCACAACCAGTTGGGGAACACTTCGGAATCACCTGCCGGGCTTGCTGGAACCACCTGCCGGTCATGCCAAAATCACCTGCCAACTGCGCCAGTACCACTTGGCGGACACTGTGGAAACACCTGTCGGGCCGGCCGGAACCACATCTCAGACTTGCCAGAACCATGTGCTTGAGATGCTGGAACCACACCCCGAACAGACGGAAAACACCTGCCAGACCTGTCTGAACAACCTGCCGAGCACGTGGAGCCACCTGCTCGACTCGCCAGAACCACCTACCTGACATGCCCAAATCACCAGCTGGGTATGCCAGAACCACTTTGCGGACACTCCGGAATCATCTGCCGGACATGCCGGAACCAGCTCTCAGACACACCAGAACCACGTGCCGGAGACGCCGGAAGCACCTGCCGAGCATGCCGCAGCCACCTGCTCGACTCGCCAGAAACACCTGCCGGACACGCCAAAATCACCTGCCGGCTACGCCAGAACCAGCTGGCGGACACTCCGAAATCCCCTGTCGCGCATGCCAGAACCACCTCTCAGACGTGCCGGAAGCACGTGCCGGACACCCCGGAATCACCTACCGGACAGACCGGAACCACCTGCCGAGCACGCCGGAGCCACCTGTTCGACTCGCTGGAACCACCAGCCGGACAGGCCAATATCAACTGCTGGCTATGCCAGAACCACCTGGGGGACGGTGCGGAATCACCTGCCAGCCATGGCGGGACCACCTCTCACACGTACCAGAGCCACCTGCCGGAGAAGCTGGAAACACGTCCTGGACAGTCTGGAACCACCTGCCGGCCAAGCCTGAACCACCTGCCAAGCACAATGGAACAACCTGCCAGACAAGCCAAAATCACCTGCGTGTTATGCCAGAACCACTTGGAGGACTCTCTGGGATGACCTGCTGGTCATGCCGGAACCACCTCTCAGACGTGCCAGAACCACGTGGCGGACAGTCCGGAATCACCTGTTGGGCATGCGCAACCACCTCTGAGACGTACCAGAACCACATGCCGTGCCGGCTGGAACCACCTACCGGACAGACCGGAATCACCTTTCGGGCATGCCGGAACCACCTGTCAGATGTGCCAGAAACACGTGCCGGAGACGCCGGAAGCACCTGCCAAGCACGTTGGAACCACCTGCTCAACTCGCCTGAACCACCTGCCGGACATGCCCAAATCACCTGCCGACTATGCCAGAACCACTTGGCGAACACTCCGGAATCACTTGCCGGGCATGCAGGAACCACCTCTCAGACATGCCAGAACCCCGTGCCAATGACCCCGGAAGCACCAGCCGAGCACGCCGGAACCACCTGCTCGACTCGCCAGAACCACATGCCGATCACGCAAAAATCACCTGCCGGCTACGCCACAACCAGTTGGTGAACACTTTGGATTCACCTGCCAGGCTTGCTGGAACCACCTGCCGGTCATGCCAAAATCACCTGCCAACTACGCCAGAACCGCTTGGCGGACACTGCGGAAACACCTGTCGGGCCGGCTGGAACCACATCTCAGACTTGCCAGAAACGTGTTCATGAGATGCTGGAACCACACCCCGAACAGACGGATACCACCTGCCAGAACCGCCTGAACCACCTGCTGAGCACGCCGGAACCACCTGCTCGACTCACCGGTACCACCTCCCTGACACGCCAAAATCACCTGCTGGGTATGCCAGAACCACTTGGCGGACACTCCGGAATCATCTGCCGGACATGCCGGAACCAGCTCTCAGACACACCAGAACCAAGTGCCGGAGACGCCGGAAGCACCTGCCGAGCATGCCGGAGCCACCTGCTCGACTCGCCAGAAACACCTGCCGGACACGCCAAAATCACCTGCTGGGTACGCCAGAACCACCTGGCGGACACTCCGGAATCACCTGCCGCAGATGACGGAACCACCTCTCAGACGTGCCGGAAGCACGTGCCACACACGCCGGAAACACCTACCGGACAGACCGGAACCACCTGCCAAGAACGCCGGAGCCACCTGTTCGAATCGCTGGAACCACCTGCCGGACAGGCCAATATCAACTGCTGGCTATGCCAGAACCACCTGGGGGACAGTCCGGGATCACCTGCCAGCCATGGCGGAACCACCTCTCAGACGTACCAGAACCACCTGCCGGAGAAGCTGGAAACACGTCCTGGACAGACTGGAACCACGTGACGGCCATGCCTGAACCACCTGCCGAGCACGGCGGAACCACCTGCCGGACACGCCAAAATCACCTGCGGGCTACGCCAGAACCACTTGGACGACTCTCCGAAATGACCTGCCGGGCATTTTGGAACCACCTCTCAGACTTGCCAGAAGCACGTGGCGGACAGTCCGGAATCACCTGTTGGGCATACGCAACCACCTCTGACACGTACCAGAACCACGTGCCATGCACGCCGGAACCACCTACCAGACAGACCGGAATCAACTTTTGGGCATGCCGGAACCACCAGTCAGATGTGCCAGAAACACGTGCCGGAGACGCCGGAAGCACCTGCCGAGCACGTCGCAACCACCTGCTCAACTCGCCTGAACCACCTGCCGGACACGCCAAAATCACCTGCCCGCTACACCAGCACCACTTCGGGGACAAGCCGGAATCACGTGAGGGGCATGCCGGCACAGCCTCTCAGACTGAACCTCGTGCCGACACCACAGAACCACCTGCCGGACAGACTGGAACCACCTGCCGGACACGTCGGAACCACCGGCTCGACCCGCCGGAACGACCGCTGGACATGCAAAATCACCAGCCGGCTACGCCGGAAACACTTGGCGAACACTCCGGAATCACCTGCCGGGCATGCCGGAACCACCTCTCAGACGTACCATAGCCACCTGCCGGAGAAGCTGGAAACACGTCCTGGACAGTCTGGAACCACCTGCCGGCCAAGCCTGAACCACCTGCCAAGCACAACGGAACAACCTGCCTGACACGCCAAAATCACCTGCGTGTTATGCCAGAACCACTTGGAGGACTCTCCGGGATGACCTGCCGGGCATGCCGGAACCACCTCTCAGATATGCCAGAACCACGTGCCAATGACCCCGGAAGCACCTGCCGAGCACGCCGGAACCACCTGCTCAACTCGCCAGAACCACCTGCCGATCACGCAAAAATCATCTGCCGGCTACGCCACAACAAGTTGGGGAACACTTTGGAATCACCTGTCGGGCTTGCTGGAACCACCTGCTGGTCATGCCAAAATCACCTGCCAACTACGCCAGTACCACTTGGCGGACACTGTGGAAACACCTGTCGGGCCGTCCGGAATCACATCTCAGACGTGCCAGAACCATGTGCATGAGATGCTGCAACCACACACCGAACAGAGGGAAAACACCTGCCAGACCCGTCTGAACAACATGCCGAGCACGCCGGAGCCACCTGCTCGACTCGCCGGAACCACCTACCTGACAGGCCCAAATCACCAGCCGGGTATGCCAGAACCACTTGGCGGACACTCCGGAATCATCTGCCGGACATGCCGGAACCAGCTCTCAGACACACCAGAACCACGTGCCGGAGACGCCGGAAGCACCTGCCGAGCATGCCGGAGCCACCTGCTCGACTCGCCAGAAACACCTGCCGGACACGCCAAAATCACCTGCCGGGTACGCCAGAACCACCTGGCGGACACTCCGAAACCACCTGTCGCGCATGCCGGAACCACCTCTCAGACGTGCCGGAAGCACGTGCCGGACACGCCGGAATCACCTACCGGACAGACCGGAACCACCTGCCGAGCACGCCGGAGCCACCTGTTCGACTCGCTGGAACCACCTGCCGGACAGGCCAATATCAAATGCTGGCTATGCCAGAACCACCTGGGGGACGGTCCGGAATCGCCTGCGAGCCATGGCGGAACCACCTCTCAGACGTACCAGAACCACCTGCCGGAGAAGCTGGAAACACGTCCTGGACAGTCTGGAACCACCTGCCGGCCAAGCCTGAAACACCTGCCAAGCAAAGCAGAACATCCTGCCAGACACGCCAAAATCACCTGCGTGTTATGCCAGAACCACTTGGAGGACTCTCTGGGATGACCTGCCGGGCATGCCGGAACCACCTCTCAGACGTGCCAGAACCATGTGGCGGACAGTCCGGAATCACCTGTTGGGCATGCGCAACCACCTCTGAGACGTACCAGAACCACATGCCGTGCAGGCTGGAACCACCTACGGGACAGACCGGAATCACCTTTCGGGCATGCCGGAACCACCTGTCAGATGTGCCAGAAACACGTGCCGGAGACGCCGGAAGCACCTGCCAAGCACGTTGGAACCACCTGCTCAACTCGCCTGAACCACCTTCCGGACATGGCAAAATCACCTGCCGACTATGCCAGAACCACTTGGCGAACACTCCGGAATCACTTGCCGGGCATGCAGGAACCACCTCTCAGACATGCCAGAACCCCGTGCCAATGACCCCGGAAGCACCAGCCGAGCACGCCGGAACCACCTGCTCGACTCGCCAGAACCACCTGCCGATCACGCAAAAATCACCTGCCGGCTACGCCACAACCAGTTGGGGAACACTTTGGAATCACCTGCCAGGCTTGATGGAACCGCCTGCCAGTCATGCCAAAATCACCCGCCCACTACGCCAGAACCGCTTGGCGGACACTGCGGAAACACCTGTCGGGCCGGCTGGAACCACATCTCAGACGTGCCAGAAACGTGTTCATGAGATGCTGGAACCACACCCTGAACAGACGGAAAACACCTGCCAGACCCGTCTGAACAACCTGCCGAGCACGCCGGAGCCACCTACCTGACATGCCCAAATCACCAGCCGGGTATGCCAGAACCACTTGGCGGACACTCCGGAATCATCTGCCGGACATGCCGGAACCAGCTCTCAGACACACCAGAACCACGTGCCGGAGACGCCGGAAGCACCTGCCGAGCATGCCGGAGCCACCTGCTCGACTCGCCAGAAACACCTGCCGGACACGCCAAAATCACCTGCCGGGTACGCCAGAACCACCTGGCGGACACTCCGAAACCACCTGTCGCGCATGCCGGAACCACCTCTCAGACGTGCCAGAACCCTGTGGCGGACAGTCCGGAATCACCTGTTGGGCATGCGCAACCACCTCTGAGACGTACCAGAACCACATGCCGTGCCGGCTGGAACAACCTACCGGACAGACCGGAATCACCTTTCGGGCATGCCGGAACCACCTGTCAGATGTGCCAGAAACAAGTGCCGGAGACGCCGGAAGCACCTGCCAAGCACGTTGGAACCACCTGCTCAACTCGCCTGAACCACCTGCTGGACATGCCAAAATCACCTGCCGACTATGCCAGAACCACTTGGCGAACACTCCGGAATCACTTGCCGGGCATGCAGGAACCACCTCTCAGACATGCCAGAACCCCGTGCCAATGACCCCGGAAGCACCAGCCGAGCACGCCGGAACCACCTGCTCGACTCGCCAGAACCACCTGCCGATCACGCAAAAATCACCTGCCGGCTACACCACAACCAGTTGGTGAACACTTTGGAATCACCTGCCAGGCTTGCTGGAACCACCTGCCAGTCATGCCAAAATCACCTGCCAACTACGCCAGAACCGCTTGGCGGACACTGCGGAAACACCTGTCGGGCCGGCTGGAACCACATCTCAGACTGGCCAGAAACGTGTGCATGAGATGCTGGAACCACACCCCGAACAGACGGATACCACCTGCCAGAACCGCCTGAACCACCTGCTGAGCACGCCGGAACCACCTGCTCGACTCACCGGTACCACCTCCCTGACACGCCAAAATCACCTGCTGGGTATGCCAGAACCACTTGGCGGACACTCCGGAATCATCTGCCGGACATGCCGGAACCAGCTCTCAGACACACCAGAACCAAGTGCCGGAGACGCCGGAAGCACCTGCCGAGCATGCCGGAGCCACCTGCTCGACTCGCCAGAAACACCTGCCGGACACGCCAAAATCACCTGCTGGGTACGCCAGAACCACCTGGCGGACACTCCGAAATCACCTGTCGCGCATGCCGGAACCACCTCTCAGACGTCCCAGAAGCACGTGCCGGACACGCCGGAATCACCTACCGGACAGACCGGAACCACCTGCCGAGCACGCCGGAGCCACCTGTTCGACTCGCTGGAACCACCTGCCGGACAGGCCAATATCAACTGCTGGCTATGCCAGAACCACCTGGGGGACGGTCCGGAATCACCTGCCAGCCATGGCGGAACCACCTCTCAGACGTACCAGAACCACCTGCCGGAGAAGCTGGAAACACGTCCTGGACAGTCTGGAACCACCTGCCGGCCAAGCCTGAACCACCTGCCAAACACAGCGGAACAACCTGCCAGACACGCCAAAATCACCTGCGTGTTATGCCAGAACCACTTGGAGGACTCTCTGGGATGACCTGCCGGGCATGCCGGAACCACCTCTCAGACGTGCCAGAACAATGTGGCGGACATTCCGGAATCACCTGTTGGGCATGTGCAACCATCTCTGAGACGTACCAGAACCACATGCCGTGCAGGCTGGAACCACCTACCGGACAGACCGGAATCACCTTTCGGGCATGCCGGAACCACCAGTCAGATGTGCCAGAAACAAATGCCGGAGACGCCGGAAGCACCTGCCGAGCACGTCGCAACCACCTGCTCAACTCGCCTGAACCACCTGCCGGACACGCCAAAATCACCTGCCCGCTACACCAGCACCAATTCGGGGACAAGCCGGAATCACGTGAGGGGCATGCCGGCACAGCCTCTCAGAGTGAACCTCGTGCCGGACACCACAGAACCACCTGCCGGACAGACCGGAACCACCTGCCGGACACGCCGGAACCACCGGCTCGACCCGCCGTAACGACCGCTGGACATGCAAAATCACCTGCCGGCTACGCCCGAAACACTTGGCGAACACTCCGGAATCACCTGCCGGGCATGCCGGAACCACCTCTCAGATATGCCAGAACCACGTGCCAATGACCGCGGAAGCACCAGCCGAGCACGCCGGAACCACGTGCTCGACTCGCCTGAACCACCTGCCGGACACGCAAAAATCACCTGCCGGCTACGCCACAACCAGTTGGGGAAAACTTCGGAATCACCTGCCGGGCTTGCTGGAACCACCTGCCTGTCATGCCAAAATCACCTGCCAACTACGCCAGAACCGCTTGGCGGACAGTGCGGAAACACCTGTCGGGCCGGCTGGAACCACATCTCAGACGTGCCAGAAACGTGTTCATGAGATGCTGGAACCACACCCCGAACAGACGGATACCACCTGCCAGAACCGCCTGAACCACCTGCTGAGCACGCCGGAACCACATGCTCGACTCACCGGTACCACCGCCCTAACACGCCAAAATCACCTGCTGGGTATGCCAGAACCACTTGGCAGACACTCCGGAGTCATCTGCCGGACATGCCGGAAACAGCTCTCAGACACACCAGAAAAAAGTGCCGGAGACGCCGGAAGCACCTGCCGAGCATGCCGGAGCCACCTGCTCGACTGGCCAGAAACACCTGCCGGACACGCCAAAATCACCTGCCGGGTATGCCAGAACCACCTGGCGGACACTCCGGAATCACCTGCCGCGCATGCCGGAACCACCTATCAGACGTGCCGGAAGCACGTGTCAGACACGCCGGAAACACCTACCGGACAGACCGGAACCACCTGCCAAGAACGCCGGAGCCACCTGTTCGACTCGCTGGAACCACCTGCCGGACAGGCCAATATCAACTGCTGGCTATGCCAGAACCACCTGGGGGACAGTCCGGGATCACCTGCCAGCCATGGTGGAACCACCTCTCAGACGTACCAGAACCACCTGCCGGAGAAGCTGGAAACACGTCCTGGACAGACTGGAACCACGTGACGGCCATGCCTGAACCACCTGCCGAGCACGGCGGAACCACCTGCCGGACACGCCAAAATCGCCTGCGGGCTACGCCAGAACCACTTGGACGACTCTCCGAAATGACCTGCCGGGCATGTTGGAACCACCTCTCAGACGTGCCAGAAGCACGTGGCGGACAGTCCGGAATCACCTGTTGGGCATACGCAACCACCTCTGAGACGTACCAGAACCACATGCCGTGCACGCCGGAACCACCTACCGGACAGACCGGAATCAACTTTTGGGCATGCCAGAACCAACAGTCAGATGTGCCAGAAACATGTGCCGGAGACGCCGGAAGCACCTGCCGAGCACGTCGCAACCACCTGCTCAACTCGCCTGAACCACCTGCCGGACACGCCAAAATCACCTGCCTGCTACACCAGCACCACTTCGGGGACAAGCCGGAATCACGTGAGGGGCATGCCGGCACAGCCTGTCAGACTGAACCTCGTGCCGGACACCACAGAACCACCTGCCGGACAGACCGGAACCACCTGCCGGACACGCCGGAACCACCGGCTCGACCCGCCGGAACGACCGCTGGACATGCAAAATCACCTGCCGGCTACGCCGGAAACTTTGGCGAACACTCCGGAATCACCTGCCGGGCATGCCGGAACCACCTCTCAGATATGCCAGAACCTCGTGCCAATGACCCCGGAAGCACCTGCCGAGCACGCCGGAACCACCTGCTCGACTCGCCAGAACCACCTGCCGGACACACAAAAATCACCTGCCGGCTACGCCACAACCAGTTGGGGAACACTTCGGAATCACCTGCCGGGCTTGCTGGAACCACCTGCCGGTCATGCCAAAATCACCTGCCAACTACGCCAGTACCACTTGGCGGACACTGTGGAAACACCTGTCGGGCCGGCCGGAACCACATCTCAGACGTGCCAGAACCATGTGCATGAGAGGCTGGAACCACACCCTGAACAGACGGAAAACACCTGCCAGACCCGTCTGAACAACCTGCCGAGCACGCCGGAGCCACCTACCTGACATGCCCAAATCACCAGCCGGGTATGCCAGAACCACTTGGCGGACACTCCGGAATCATCTGCCGGACATGCCGGAACCAGCTCTCAGACACACCAGAACCACGTGCCGGAGACGCCGGAAGCACCTGCCGAGCATGCCGGAGCCACCTGCTCGACTCGCCAGAAACACCTGCCGGACACGCCAAAATCACCTGCCGGGTACGCCAGAACCACCTGGCGGACACTCCGAAACCACCTGTCGCGCATGCCGGAACCACCTCTCAGACGTGCCAGAACCCTGTGGCGGACAGTCCGGAATCACCTGTTGGGCATGCGCAACCACCTCTGAGACGTACCAGAACCACATGCCGTGCCGGCTGGAACAACCTACCGGACAGACCGGAATCACCTTTCGGGCATGCCGGAACCACCTGTCAGATGTGCCAGAAACAAGTGCCGGAGACGCCGGAAGCACCTGCCAAGCACGTTGGAACCACCTGCTCAACTCGCCTGAACCACCTGCCGGACATGCCAAAATCACCTGCCGACTATGCCAGAACCACTTGGCGAACACTCCGGAATCACTTGCCGGGCATGCAGGAACCACCTCTCAGACATGCCAGAACCCCGTGCCAATGACCCCGGAAGCACCAGCCGAGCACGCCGGAACCACCTGCTCGACTCGCCAGAACCACCTGCCGATCACGCAAAAATCACCTGCCGGCTACGCCACAACCAGTTGGTGAACACTTTGGAATCACCTGCCAGGCTTGCTGGAACCACCTGCCAGTCATGCCAAAATCACCTGCCAACTACGCCAGAACCGCTTGGCGGACACTGCGGAAACACCTGTCGGGCCGGCTGGAACCACATCTCAGACTGGCCAGAAACGTGTTCATGAGATGCTGGAACCACACCCCGAACAGACGGATACCACCTGCCAGAACCGCCTGAACCACCTGCTGAGCACGCCGGAACCACCTGCTCGACTCACCGGTACCACCTCCCTGACACGCCAAAATCACCTGCTGGGTATGCCAGAACCACTTGGCGGACACTCCGGAATCATCTGCCGGACATGCCGGAACCAGCTCTCAGACACACCAGAACCAAGTGCCGGAGACGCCGGAAGCACCTGCCGAGCATGCCGGAGCCACCTGCTCGACTCGCCAGAAACACCTGCCGGACACGCCAAAATCACCTGCTGGGTACGCCAGAACCACCTGGCGGACACTCCGAAATCACCTGTCGCGCATGCCGGAACCACCTCTCAGACGTCCCGGAAGCACGTGCCGGACACGCCGGAATCACCTACCGGACAGACCGGAACCACCTGCCGAGCACGCCGGAGCCACCTGTTCGACTCGCTGGAACCACCTGCCGGACAGGCCAATATCAACTGCTGGCTATGCCAGAACCACCTGGGGGACGGTCCGGAATCACCTGCCAGCCATGGCGGAACCACCTCTCAGACGTACCAGAACCACCTGCCGGAGAAGCTGGAAACACGTCCTGGACAGTCTGGAACCACCTGCCGGCCAAGCCTGAACCACCTGCCAAACACAGCGGAACAACCTGCCAGACACGCCAAAATCACCTGCGTGTTATGCCAGAACCACTTGGAGGACTCTCTGGGATGACCTCCCGGGCATGCCGGAACCACCTCTCAGACGTGCCAGAACAATGTGGCGGACATTCCGGAATCACCTGTTGGGCATGCGCAACCATCTCTGAGACGTACCAGAACCACATGCCGTGCAGGCTGGAACCACCTACCGGACAGACCGGAATCACCTTTCGGGCATGCCGGAACCACCAGTCAGATGTGCCAGAAACAAATGCCGGAGACGCCGGAAGCACCTGCCGAGCACGTCGCAACCACCTGCTCAACTCGCCTGAACCACCTGCCGGACACGCCAAAATCACCTGCCCGCTACACCAGCACCAATTAGGGGACAAGCCGGAATCACGTGAGGGGCATGCCGGCACAGCCTCTCAGAGTGAACCTCGTGCCGGACACCACAGAACCACCTGCCGGACAGACCGGAACCACCTGCCGGACACGCCGGAACCACCGGCTCGACCCGCCGTAACGACCGCTGGACATGCAAAATCACCTGCCGGCTACGCCCGAAACACTTGGCGAACACTCCGGAATCACCTGCCGGGCATGCCGGAACCACCTCTCAGATATGCCAGAACCACGTGCCAATGACCGCGGAAGCACCAGCCGAGCACGCCGGAACCACCTGCTCGACTCGCCTGAACCACCTGCCGGACACGCAAAAATCACCTGCCGGCTACGCCACAACCAGTTGGGGAAAACTTCGGAATCACCTGCCGGGCTTGCTGGAACCACCTGCCTGTCATGCCAAAATCACCTGCCAACTACGCCAGAACCGCTTGGCGGACAGTGCGGAAACACCTGTCGGGCCGGCTGGAACCACATCTCAGACGTGCCAGAAACGTGTTCATGAGATGCTGGAACCACACCCCGAACAGACGGATACCACCTGCCAGAACCGCCTGAACCACCTGCTGAGCACGCCGGAACCACATGCTCGACTCACCGGTACCACCGCCCTAACACGCCAAAATCACCTGCTGGGTATGCCAGAACCACTTGGCGGACACTCCGGAGTCATCTGCCGGACATGCCGGAAACAGCTCTCAGACACACCAGAAAAAAGTGCCGGAGACGCCGGAAGCACCTGCCGAGCATGCCGGAGCCACCTGCTCGACTGGCCAGAAACACCTGCCGGACACGCCAAAATCACCTGCCGGGTATGCCAGAACCACCTGGCGGACACTCCGGAATCACCTGCCGCGCATGCCGGAACCACCTATCAGACGTGCCGGAAGCACGTGTCAGACACGCCGGAAACACCTACCGGACAGACCGGAACCACCTGCCAAGAACGCCGGAGCCACCTGTTCGACTCGCTGGAACCACCTGCCGGACAGGCCAATATCAACTGCTGGCTATGCCAGAACCACCTGGGGGACAGTCCGGGATCACCTGCCAGCCATGGTGGAACCACCTCTCAGACGTACCAGAACCACCTGCCGGAGAAGCTGGAAACACGTCCTGGACAGACTGGAACCACGTGACGGCCATGCCTGAACCACCTGCCGAGCACGGCGGAACCACCTGCCGGACACGCCAAAATCGCCTGCGGGCTACGCCAGAACCACTTGGACGACTCTCCGAAATGACCTGCCGGGCATGTTGGAACCACCTCTCAGACGTGCCAGAAGCACGTGGCGGACAGTCCGGAATCACCTGTTGGGCATACGCAACCACCTCTGAGACGTACCAGAACCACATGCCGTGCACGCCGGAACCACCTACCGGACAGACCGGAATCAACTTTTGGGCATGCCAGAACCAACAGTCAGATGTGCCAGAAACATGTGCCGGAGACGCCGGAAGCACCTGCCGAGCACGTCGCAACCACCTGCTCAACTCGCCTGAACCACCTGCCGGACACGCCAAAATCACCTGCCCGCTACACCAGCACCACTTCGGGGACAAGCCGGAATCACGTGAGGGGCATGCCGGCACAGCCTCTCAGACTGAACCTCGTGCCGGACACCACAGAACCACCTGCCGGACAGACCGGAACCACCTGCCGGACATGCTGGAACCACCGGCTCGACCCCCCGGTACGACCGCTGGACGTGCAAAATCACCTGCCGGCTACGCCGGAAACACTTGGTGAACACTCCGGAATCACCTGCCGGGCATGCCGGAATCACCCCTCAGACATGCCAGAACCACGTGACAATGACCCCGGAAGCACCTGCCGAGCACGCCGGAACCACCTGCTCGACTCGCCAGAACCACCTGCCGGGCACGCAAAAATCACCTGCCGGCTACGCCACAACCAGTTGGGGAACACTTTGGAATCACCTGCCAGGCTTGCTGGAACCACCTGCCAGTCATGCCAAAATCACCTGCCAACTACGCCAGAAACGCTTGGCGGACACTGCGGAAACACCTGTCGGGCCGGCTGGAACCACATCTCAGACGTGCCAGAAACGTGTTCATGAGATGCTGGAACCACACCCCGAACAGACGGATACCACCTGCCAGAACCGCCTGAACCAACTGCCGAGCACGCCGGAGCCACCTGCTCGACTCGCCGGAAACACCTACTTGACATGCCCAAATCACCTGCTGGGTAGGCCAGAACCACTTGACGAACACTCAGGAATCATCTGCCGGACATGCCGGAACCAGCTCTCAGAAACACCAGAACCAAGTGCCGGAGACGCCAGAAGCACCTGCCGAGCATGCCGGAGCCACCTGCTCGACTCGCCAGAAACACCTGCCGGACACGCCAAAATCACCTGTCCGCTACACCAGCACCACTTCGGGGACAAGCCGGAATCACGTGAGGGGCATTCCGGCACAGCCTCTCAGACTGAACCTCGTGCCGGACACCACAGAACCACCTGCCGGACAGACCGGAACCACCTGCCGGACACGCCGGAACCACCGGCTCGACCCGCCGGAACGACCGCTGGACATGCAAAATCACCTGCCGGCTACGCCGGAAACACTTGGCGAACACTCCGGAATCACCTGCCGGGCATGCCGGAACCACCTCTCAGATATGCCATAACCACGTGCCAATGACCCCGGAAGCACCTGCCGAGCACGCCGGAACCACCTGCTCGACTCGCCAGAACCACCTGCCGGACACGCAGAAATCACCTGCCGGCTACGCCACAACCAGTTCGGGAACACTTTGGAATCACCTGCCGGGCTTGCTGGAACCACCTGCCGGTCATGCCAAAATCACCTGCCAACTACGCCAGTACCACTTGGCGGACACTGCGGAAACACCTGTCGGGCCGGCCGGAACCACATCTCAGACGTGCCAGAACCATGTGCATGATCTGCTGGAACCACACCCCGAACAGACGGAAAACACCTGCCAGACCCGTCTCAACAACCTGCCGAGCACGCCGGAGCCACCTGCCCGACTCGCCGGAACCACCTAGCTGACATGCCCAAATCACCAGCCGGGTATGCCAGAACCACTTGGCGGACACTCCGGAATCATCTGCCGGACATGCCGGAACCAGCTCTCAGACACACCAGAACCACGTGCCGGAGACGCCGGAAGCACCTGCCGAGCATGCCGGAGCCACCTGTTCGACTCGCCAGAAACACCTGCGGGACACGCCAAAATCACCTGCCGGGTACGCCAGAACCACCTGGCGGACACTCCGAAATCACATGTTGCGCATGCCGGAACCACCTCTCAGACGTGCCGGAAGCACGTGCCGGACACGCCGGGATCACCTACCGGACAGACCGGAACCACCTGCCGAGCACGCCAGAGCCATTTGTTCGACTCGCTGGAACCACCTGCCGCACAGGCCAATATTAACCGCTGGCTATGCCAGAACCACCTGGGGGATGGTCCGGAATAACATGCCAGCCATGGCGGAACCACCTTTCACAGGTACCAGAACCACCTGCCGGAGAAGCTGGAAACACGTCCTGGACAGTCTGGAACCACCTGAGGGCCAAGCCTGAACCACCTGCCGAGCACGGCGGAACCACCTGCTCAACTCGCCTGAACCACCTGCCGGAGACGCCAAAATCACCTGTCCGCTACACCAGCACCACTTCGTGGACAAGCCGGAATCACGTGAGGGGCATGCCGGCACAGACTCTCAGACTGAACCTCGTGCCGGACACCACAGAACCACCTGCCGGACAGACCGGAACCACCTGCCGGACACGCCGGAACCACCGGCTCGACCCGCCGGAACGACCGCTGGACATGCAAAATCACCTGCCGGCTACGCCGGAAACACTTGGCGAACACTCCGGAATCACCTGCCGGGCATGCCGGAACCACCTCTCAGATATGCCAGAACCACGTGCCAATGACCCCGGAAGCACCTGCCGAGCACGCCGGAACCACCTGCTCGACTCGCCAGAACCACTTGCCGGACACGCAGAAATCACCTGCCGGCTACGCCACAACCAGTTCGGGAACACTTTGGAATCACCTGCCGGGCTTGCTGGAACCACCTGCTGGTCATGCCAAAATCACCTGCCAACTACGCCAGTACCACTTGGCGGACACTGTGGAAACACCTGTCGGGCCGGCCGGAACCACATCTCAGACGTGCCAGAACCATGTGCATGAGATGCTGGAACCACACCCCGAACAGACGGAAAACACCTGCCAGACCCGTCTGAACAACCTGCCGAGCAAGCCGGAGCCACCTGCTCGACGCGCCGGAACCACCTACCTGACATGCCCAAATCACCAGCCGGGTATGCCAGAACCACTTGGCGGACACTCCGGAATCATCTGCCGGACATGCCGGAACCAGCTCTCAGACACACCAGAACCACGTGCCGGAGACGCCGGAAGCACCTGCCGAGCATGCCGGAGCCACCTGTTCGACTCGCCAGAAACATCTGCGGGACACGCCAAAATCACCTGCCGGGTACGCCAGAACCACCTGGCAGACACTCCGAAATCACATGTTGCGCATGCCGGAACCACCTCTCAGATGTGCCGGAAGCACGTGCCGGACACGCAGGGATCACCTACCGGACACACCGGAACCACCTGCCCAGCACGCCAGAGCCATTTGTTCGACTCGCTGGAACCACCTGCCGGACAGGCCAATATTAACCGCTGGCTATGCCAGAACCACCTGGGGGATGGTCCGGAATAACCTGCCAGCCAGGGCGGAACCACCTCTCAGACGTACCAGAACCACCTGCCGGAGAAGCTGGAAACACGTCCTGGACAGTCTGGAACCACCTGAGTGCCAAGCCTGAACCACCTGCAGAGCACGGCGGAACCACCTGACGGACACGCCAAAATCACCTGCGGGCTACGCCACAACCACTTGGACGACTCTCCGAAATGACCTGCCGGGCATGTTGGAACCACCTCTCAGACGTGCCAGAAGAACGTGGCGGACAGTCCGGAATCACCTGTTGGGCATACGCAACCACCTCTGACACGTACCAGAACCACGTGCCGTGCACGCCGGAACCACCTACCGGACAGACCGGAATCAACTTTTGGGCATGCCGGAACCACCAGTCAGATGTGCCAGAAACACGTGCCGGAGACGCCGGAAGCACCTGCCGAGCACGTAGCAACCACGTGTTCAACTCGCCTGAACCACCTGCCGGACACGCCAAAATCACCTGCCCGCTACACCAGCACCACTTTGGGGACAAGCCGGAATCACGTGAGGGGCATGCCGGCACAGCCTCTCAGACTGAACCTCACGCCGGACACCACAGAACCACCTGCCGGACAGACCGGAACCACATGCCGGACACGCCGGAACCACCGGCACGACCCGTCGGAACGACCGCGGGACATGCAAAATCACCTGCCGGCTACGCCGGAAACACTTGGCGAACACTCCGGAATCACCTGCCAGGCATGCCGGAACCACCTCTCACATATGCCAGAACCACGTGCCAATGAACCCGGAAGCACCTGCCGAGCACGCCGGAACCACCAGCTCGACTCGCCAGAACCACCTGCCGGACACGCAAAAATCACCTGCCGGCTACGCCACAACCAGTTGGGGAAGACTTTGGAATCACCTGCTGGGCTTTCTGGAAACACCTGCCGGTCATGCCAAAATCACCTGCCAACTACGCCAGTACCACTTGGCGGACTCTGTGGAAACACCTGTCGGGCAGGCCGGAACCACATCTCAGACGTGCCAGTACCATGTGCATGAGATGCTGGAACCACACCCCGAACAGACGGAAAACACCTGCCAGACCCGTCAGAACAAACTGCCAAGCACGCCGGAGCCACCTGCACGACTCGCCGGAACCACCTACCTCACATGCCAAAATCACCAACCGGGTATTCCAGAACCACTTGGTGGACACTCCGGAATCACTTGCCGGGCATGCAGGAACCACCTCTCAGACATGCCAGAACCCCGTGCCAATGACCCCGGAAGCACCAGCCGAGCACGCCGGAACCACCGGCTCGACCCGCCGGAACGACCGCTGGACATGCAAAATCACCTGCCGGCTACGCCGGAAACACTTGGCGAACACTCCGGAATCACCAGCCGGGCATGCCGGAACCACCTCTCAGATATGCCAGAACCACGTGCCAATGACCCCGGAAGCACCTGCCGAGCACGCCGGAACCACCTGCTCGACTCGCCAGAACCACCTGCCGGGCACGCAGAAATCACCTGCCGGCTACGCCACAACCAGTTGGGGAACACTTTGGAATCACCTGCCGGGCTTGCTGGAACCACCTGCCGGTCATGCCAAAATCACCTGCCAACTACGCCAGTACCACTTGGCGGACACTGTGGAAACACCTGTCGGGCCGGCCGGAACCACATCTCAGACGTGCCAGAACCATGTGCATGAGATGCTGGAACCACACCCCGAACAGACGGAAAACACCTGCCAGACCCGTCTGAACAACCTGCCGTGCACGCCGGAGCCACCTGCTCGACTCGCCGGAACCACCTACCTGACATGCCCAAATCACCAGCCGGGTATGCCAGAACCACTTTGCGGACACTCCGGAATCATCTGCCGGACATGCCGGAACCAGCTCTCAGACACACCAGAACCACGTGCCGGAGACGCCGGAAGCACCTGCCGAGCATGCCGGAGCCACCTGCTCGACTCGCCAGAAACACCTGCCGGACACGCCAAAATCACCTGCCGGGTATGCCAGAACCACCTGGCGGACACTCCGAAATCACCTGTCGCGCATGCCGGAACCACCTCTCAGACGTGCCGGAAGCACGTGCCGGACACGCCGGGATCACCTACCGGACAGACCGGAACCACCTGCCGAGCACGCCAGAGCCACTTGTTCGACTCGCTGGAACCACCTGCCAGACAGGCCAATATTAACCGCTGGCTATGCCAGAACCACCTGGGGGATGGTCCGGAATAACCTGCCAGCCATGGCGGAACCACCTCTCAGACGTACCAGAACCACCTGCCGGAGAAGCTGGAAACACGTCCTGGACAGTCTGGAACCACCTGCCGGCCAAGCCTGAACCACCTGCCGAGCACGGCGGAACCACCTGACGGACACGCCAAAATCACCTGCGGGCTACGCCAGAACCACTTGGACGACTCTCCGAAATGACCTGCCGGGCATGTTGGAACCACCTCTCAGACGTGCCAGAAGCACGTGGCGGACAGTCCGGAATCACCTGTTGGGCATACGCAACCACCTCTGAGACGTACCAGAACCACGTGCCGTGCATGCCGGAACCACCTACCGGACAGACCGGAATCAACTTTTGGGCATGCCGGAACCACCAGTCAGATGTGCCAGAAACACGTGCCGGAGACGCCGGAAGCACCTGCCGAGCACGTCGCAACCACCTGTTCAACTCGCCTGAACCACCTGCCGGACACGCCAAAATCACCTGCCCGCTACACCAGCACCACTTCGGGGACAAGCCGGAATCACGTGAGGGGCATGCCGGCACAGCCTCTCAGACTGAACCTCGTGCCAGACACCACAGAACCACCTGCCGGACAGACCGGAACCATCTGCCGAGCACGCCAGAGCGACCTGGTCGACTCGCTGGAACCACCTGCCGGACAGGCCAATATTAACCGCTGGCTATGCCAGAACCACCTGGGGGACGGTCCTGAATAACCTGCCAGCGATGGCGGAACCAGCTCTCAGACGTACCAGAACCACATGACGGAGAAGCTGGAAACACGTCCTGGAAAGTCTGGAACCACCTGCCGGCCAAGCCTGAACCACCTGCCGGGCACGGCGGAACCACCTGTTCAACTCGCCTGAACCACCTGCCGGACACGCCAAAATCACCTGCCCGCTACACCAGCACCACTTCGGGGACAAGCCGGAATCACGTGAGGGGCATGCCGGCACAGACTCTCAGACTGAACCTCGTGCCGGACACCACAGAACCACCTGCCGGACAGACCGGAACCACCTGCCGGACACGCCGGAACCACCGGCTCGACCCGCCGGAACGACCGCTGGACATGCAAAATCACCTGCCGGCTACGCCGGAAACACTTGGCGAACACTCCGGAATCACCTGCCGGGCATGCCGGAACCACCTCTCAGATATGCCAGAACCACGTGCCAATGACCCCGGAAGCACCTGCCGAGCACGCCGGAACCACCTGCTCGACTCGCCAGAACCACCTGCCGGACACGCAGAAATCACATGCCGGCTACGCCACAACCAGTTGGGGAACACTTCGGAATCACCTGCCGGGCTTGCTGGAACCACCTGCCGGTCATGCCAAAATCACCTGCCAACTGCGCCAGTACCACTTGGCGGACACTGTGGAAACACCTCTCGGGCCGGCCGGAACCACATCTCAGACTTGCCAGAACCATGTGCTTGAGATGCTGGAACCACACCCCGAACAGACGGAAAACACCTGCCAGACCTGTCTGAACAACCTGCCGAGCACGTGGAGCCACCTGCTCGACTCGCCAGAACCACCTACCTGACATGCCCAAATCACCAGCTGGGTATGCCAGAACCACTTTGCGGACACTCCGGAATCATCTGCCGGACATGCCGGAACCAGCTCTCAGACACACCAGAACCACGTGCCGGAGACGCCGGAAGCACCTGCCGAGCATGCCGCAGCCACCTGCTCGACTCGCCAGAAACACCTGCCGGACACGCCAAAATCACCTGCCGGCTACGCCAGAACCAGCTGGCGGACACTCCGAAATCCCCTGTCGCGCATGCCAGAACCACCTCTCAGACGTGCCGGAAGCACGTGCCGGACACGCCGGAATCACCTACCGGACAGACCGGAACCACCTGCCGAGCACGCCGGAGCCACCTGTTCGACTCGCTGGAACCACCAGCCGGACAGGCCAATATCAACTGCTGGCTATGCCAGAACCACCTGGGGGACGGTGCGGAATCACCTGCCAGCCATGGCGGGACCACCTCTCACACGTACCAGAGCCACCTGCCGGAGAAGCTGGAAACACGTCCTGGACAGTCTGGAACCACCTGGCGGCCAAGCCTGAACCACCTGCCAAGCACAATGGAACAACCTGCCAGACAAGGCAAAATCACCTGCGTGTTATGCCAGAACCACTTGGAGGACTCTCTGGGATGACCTGCTGGTCATGCCGGAACCACCTCTCAGACGTGCCAGAACCACGTGGCGGACAGTCCGGAATCACCTGTTGGGCATGCGCAACCACCTCTGAGACGTACCAGAACCACATGCCGTGCCGGCTGGAACCACCTACCGGACAGACCGGAATCACCTTTCGGGCATGCCGGAACCAACTGTCAGATGTGCCAGAAACACGTGCCGGAGACGCCGGAAGCACCTGCCAAGCACGTTGGAACCACCTGCTCAACTCGCCTGAACCACCTGCCGGACATGCCCAAATCACCTGCCGACTATGCCAGAACCACTTGGCGAACACTCCGGAATCACTTGCCGGGCATGCAGGAACCACCTCTCAGACATGCCAGAACCCCGTGCCAATGACCCCGGAAGCACCAGCCGAGCACGCCGGAACCACCTGCTCAACTCGCCTGAACCACCTGCCGGACACGCCAAAATCACCTGTCCGCTACTCCAGCACCACTTCGGGGACAAGCCGGAATCACGTGAGGGGCATGCCGGCACAGCCTCTCAGACTGAACCTCGTGCCGACACCACAGAACCACCTGCCGGACAGACTGGAACCACCTGCCGGACACGTCGGAACCACCGGCTCGACCCGCCGGAACGACCGCTGGACATGCAAAATCACCAGCCGGCTATGCCGGAAACACTTGGCGAACACTCCGGAATCACCTGCCGGGCATGCCGGAACCACCTCTCAGATATGCCAGAACCACGTGCCAATGACCCCGGAAGCACCTGCCGAGCACGCCGGAACCACCTGCTCGACTCGCCAGAACCACCTGCCGGACACGCAAAAATCACCTGCCGGCTACGCCACAACCAGTTGGGGAACACTTCGGAATCACCTGCCGGGCTTTCTGGAACCACCTGCCGGTCATGCCAAAATCACCTGCCAACTACGCCAGAACCGCTTGGCGGACACTGCGGAAACACCTGTCGGGCCGGCTGGAACCACATCTCAGACTTGCCAGAAACGTGTTCATGAGATGCTGGAACCACACCCCGAACAGACGGATACCACCTGCCAGAACCGCCTGAACCACCTGCTGAGCACGCCGGAACCACCTGCTCGACTCACCGGTACCACCTCCCTGACACGCCAAAATCACCTGCTGGGTATGCCAGAACCACTTGGCGGACACTCCGGAATCATCTGCCGGACATGCCGGAACCAGCTCTCAGACACACCAGAACCACGTGCCGGAGACGCCGGAAGCACCTGCCGAGCATGCCGGAGCCACCTGCTCGACTCGCCAGAAACACCTGCCGGACACACCAAAATCACCTGCCGGGTACGCCAGAACCACCTGGCGGACACTCCGAAATCACCTGTCGCGCATGCCGGAACCACCTCTCAGACGTGTCGGAAGCACGTGCCGGACACGCCGGAATAACCTACCGCACAGACCGGAACCACCTTCCGAGCACGCCGGAGCCACCTGTTCGACTCGCTGGAACGACCTGCCGGACAGGCCAATATCAACTGCTGACTATGCCAGAACCACCTGGGGCACAGTCCGGAATCACCTGCCAGCCATGGCGGAACCACCTCTCAGACGTACCAGAACCACCTGCCGGAGAAGCTGGAAACACGTCCTGGACAGTCTGGAACCACCTGCCGGCCAAGCCTGAACCACCTGCCAAGCACAACGGAACAACCTGCCTGACACGCCAAAATCACCTGCGTGTTATGCCAGAACCACTTGGAGGACTCTCCGGGATGACCTGCCGGGCATGCCGGAACCACCTCTCAGATATGCCAGAACCACGTGCCAATGACCCCGGAAGCACCTGCCGAGCACGCCGGAACCACCTGCTCAACTCGCCAGAACCACCTGCCGATCACGCAAAAATCATCTGCCGGCTACGCCACAACAAGTTGGGGAACACTTTGGAATCACCTGTCGGGCTTGCTGGAACCACCTGCTGGTCATGCCAAAATCACCTGCCAACTACGCCAGTACCACTTGGCGGACACTGTGGAAACACCTGTCGGGCCGGCCGGAACCACATCTCAGACGTGCCAGAACCATGTGCATGAGATGCTGCAACCACACACCGAACAGAGGGAAAACACCTGCCAGACCCGTCTGAACAACATGCCGAGCACGCCGGAGCCACCTGCTCGACTCGCCGGAACCACCTACCTGACAGGCCCAAATCACCAGCCGGGTATGCCAGAACCACTTGGCGGACACTCCGGAATCATCTGCCGGACATGCCGGAACCAGCTCTCAGACACACCAGAACCACGTGCCGGAGACGCCGGAAGCACCTGCCGAGCATGCCGGAGCCACCTGCTCGACTCGCCAGAAACACCTGCCGGACACGCCAAAATCACCTGCCGGGTACGCCAGAACCACCTGGCGGACACTCCGAAACCACCTGTCGCGCATGCCGGAACCACCTCTCAGACGTGCCGGAAGCACGTGCCGGACACGCCGGAATCACCTACCGGACAGACCGGAACCACCTGCCGAGCACGCCGGAGCCACCTGTTCCACTCGCTGGAACCACCTGCCGGACAGGCCAATATCAAATGCTGGCTATGCCAGAACCACCTGGGGGACGGTCCGGAATCGCCTGCCAGCCATGGCGGAACCACCTCTCAGACGTACCAGAACCACCTGCCGGAGAAGCTGGAAACACGTCCTGGACAGTCTGGAACCACCTGCCGGCCAAGCCTGAAACACCTGCCAAGCAAAGCAGAACATCCTGCCAGACACGCCAAAATCACCTGCGTGTTATGCCAGAACCACTTGGAGGACTCTCTGGGATGACCTGCCGGGCATGCCGGAACCACCTCTCAGACGTGCCAGAACCATGTGGCGGACAGTCCGGAATCACCTGTTGGGCATGCGCAACCACCTCTGAGACGTACCAGAACCACATGCCGTGCAGGCTGGAACCACCTACGGGACAGACCGGAATCACCTTTCGGGCATGCCGGAACCACCTGTCAGATGTGCCAGAAACACGTGCCGGAGACGCCGGAAGCACCTGCCAAGCACGTTGGAACCACCTGCTCAACTCGCCTGAACCACCTTCCGGACATGGCAAAATCACCTGCCGACTATGCCAGAACCACTTGGCGAACACTCCGGAATCACTTGCCGGGCATGCAGGAACCACCTCTCAGACATGCCAGAACCCCGTGCCAATGACCCCGGAAGCACCAGCCGAGCACGCCGGAACCACCTGCTCGACTCGCCAGAACCACCTGCCGATCACGCAAAAATCACCTGCCGGCTACGCCACAACCAGTTGGGGAACACTTTGGAATCACCTGACAGGCTTGATGGAACCGCCTGCCAGTCATGCCAAAATCACCTGCCCACTACGCCAGAACCGCTTGGCGGACACTGCGGAAACACCTGTCGGGCCGGCTGGAACCACATCTCAGACGTGCCAGAAACGTGTTCATGAGATGCTGGAACCACACCCCGAACAGACGGATACCACCTGCCAGAACCGCCTGAACCACCTGCTGAGCACGCCGGAACCACCTGCTCGACTCCCCGGTACCACCTCCCTGACACGCCAAAATCACCTGCTGGGTATGCCAGAACCACTTGGCGGACACTCCGGAATCATCTGCCGGACATGCCGGAACCAGCTCTCAGACACACCAGAACCAAGTGCCGGAGACGCCGGAAGCACCTGCCGAGCATGCCGGAGCCACCTGCTCGACTCGCCAGAAACACCTGCCGGACACGCCAAAATCACCTGCCGGGTACGCCAGAACCACCTGGCGGACACTCCGGAATCACCTGCCGCGCATGACGGAACCACCTCTCAGACGTGCCGGAAGCACGTGCCAGACACGCCGGAAACACCTACCGGACAGACCGGAAACACCTGCCAAGAACGCCGGAGCCACCTGTTCGAATCGCTGGAACCACCTGCCGGACAGGCCAATATCAACTGCTGGCTATGCCAGAACCACCTGGGGGACAGTCCGGGATCACCTGCCAGCCATGGCGGAACCACCTCTCAGACGTACCAGAACCACCTGCCGGAGAAGCTGGAAACACGTCCTGGACAGACTGGAACCACGTGACGGCCATGCCTGAACCACCTGCCGAGCACGGCGGAACCACCTGCCGGACACGCCAAAATCACCTGCGGGCTACGCCAGAACCGCTTGGACGACTCTCCGAAATGACCTGCCGGGCATGTTGGAACCACCTCTCAGACGTGCCAGAAGCACGTGGCGGAAAGTCCGGAATCACCTGCTGGGCATACGCAACCACCTCTGACACGTACCAGAACCACGTGCCGTGCACGCCGGAACCACCTACCGGACAGACCGGAATCAACTTTTGGGCATGCCGGAACCACCAGTCAGATGTGCCAGAAACACGTGCCGGAGACGCCGGAAGCACCTGCCGAGCACGTCGCAACCACCTGTTCAACTCGCCTGAAACACCTGCCGGTCATGCCAAAATCACCTGCCAACTACGCCAGAACCGCTTGGCGGACACTGCGGAAACACCTGTCGGGCCGGCTGGAACCACATCTCAGACGTGCCAGAAACGTGTTCATGAGATGCTGGAACCACACCCCGAACAGACGGATACCACCTGCCAGAACCGCCTGAACCACCTGCTGAGCACGCCGGAACCACCTGCTCGACTCACCGGTACCACCGCCCTGACACGCCAAAATCACCTGCTGGGTATGCCAGAACCACTTGGCGGACACTCCGGAGTCATCTGCCGGACATGCCGGAACCAGCTCTCAGACACACCAGAACCAAGTGCCGGAGACGCCGGAAGCACCTGCCGAGCATGCCGGAGCCACCTGCTCGACTGGCCAGAAACACCTGCCGGACACGCCAAAATCACCTGCCGGGTACGCCAGAACCACCTGGCGGACACTCCGAAGTCACCTGTCGCACATGCCGGAACCACCTCTCAGACGTGCCGGAAGCACGTGCCGGACACGCCGGAATCACCTACCGGACAGACCGGAACCACCTGCCGAGCACGCCGGAGCCACCTGTTCGACTCGCTGGAACCACCTGCCGGACAGGCCAATATCAACTGCTGGCTATGCCAGAACCACCTGGGGGATGGTCCGGAATCACCTGCCAGCCATGGCGGAACCACCTCTCAGACGTACCAGAACCACCTGCCGGAGAAGCTGGAAACACGTCCTGGACAGTCTGGAACCACCTGCCGGCCAAGCCTGAACCACCTGCCAAGCACAACGGAACAACCTGCCAGACACGCCAAAATCACCTGCGTGTTATGCCAGAACCACTTGGAGGACTCTCTGGGATGACCTGCCGGGCATGCCGGAACCACCTCTCAGACGTGCCAGAACAATATGGCGGACAGTCCGGAATCACCTGTTGGGCATGCGCAACCACCTCGGAGATGTACCAGAACCACATGCCGTGCAGGCTGGAACCACCTACCAGACAGACCGGAATCACCTTTCGGGCATGCCGGAACCACCTGTCAGATGTGCCAGAAACACGTGCTGGAGACGCCGGAAGCACCTGCCAAGCACGTTGGAACCACCTGCTCAACTCGCCTGAACCACCTGCCGGACATGCCAAAATCACCTGCCGACTATGCCAGAACCACTTGGCGAACACTCCGGAATCACTTGCCGGGCATGCAGGAACCACCTCTCAGACATGCCAGAACCCCGTGCCAATGACCCCGGAAGCACCAGCCGAGCACGCCGGAACCACCTGCTCGACTCGCCAGAACCACCTGCCGATCACGCAAAAATCACCTGCCGGCTACGCCACAGCCAGTTGGTGAACACTTTGGAATCACCTGCCAGGCTTGCTGGAACCACCTGCCAGTCATGCCAAAATCACCTGCCAACTACGCCAGAACCGCATGGTGGACACAGCGCAAACACCTGTCGGGCCGGCTGGAACCACATCTCAGACGTGCCAGAAATTTGTTCATGAGATGCTGGAACCACACCCCGAACAGAAGGATACCACCTGCCAGAACCGCCTGAACCACCTGCTGAGCACGCCGGAACCACCTGCTCGACTCACCGGTACCACCTCCCTGACACGCCAAAATCACCTGCTGGGTATGCCAGAACCACTTGGCGGACACTCCGGAATCATCTGCCGGACATGCCGGAACCAGCTCTCAGACACACCAGAACTAAGTGCCGGAGACGCCGGAAGCACCTGCCGAGCATGCCGGAGCCACCTGCTCGACTCGCCAGAAACACCTGCCGGACACGCCAAAATCACCTGCCGGGTACGCCAGAACCACCTGGCGGACACTCCGAAATCACCTGTCGCGCATGCCGGAACCACCTCTCAGACGTGCCGGAAGCACGTGCCGGAAACGCCGGAATCACCTACCGGACAGACCGGAACCACATGCCGAGCACGCCGGAGCCACCTGTTCGACTCGCTGGAACCACCTGCCGGAAAGGCCAATGTCAACTGCTGGCTATGCCAGAACCACCTGGGGGACGGTCCGGAATCACCTGCCAGCCATGGCGGAACCACCTCTCAGACGTACCAGAACCACATGCCGTGCAGGCTGGAACCACCTACCGGACAGACCGGAATCACCTTTCGGGCATGCCGGAACCACCTGTCAGATGTGCCAGAAACACGTGCCGGAGACGCCGGAAGCACCTGCCAAGCACGTTGGAACCACCTGCTCAACTCGCCTGAACCACCTGCCGGACATGCCAAAATCACCTGCCGACTATGCCAGAACCACTTGGCGAACACTCCGGAATCACTTGCCGGGCATGCAGGAACCACCTCTCAGACATGCCAGAACCCCGTGCCAATGACCCCGGAAGCACCAGCCGAGCACGCCGGAACCACCTGCTCGACTCGCCAGAACCACCTGCCGATCACGCAAAAATCACCTGCCAGCTACGCCAGAACCATTTGTTGAACACTTTGGAATCACCTGCCAGGCTTGCTGGAACCACCTGCCAGTCATGCCAAAATCACCTGCCAACTACGCCAGAACCGCTTGGCGGGCACTGCGGAAACACCTGTCGGGCCGGCTGGAACCACATCGCAGACGTGCCAGAAACGTGTTCATGAGATGCTGGAACCACACCCCGAACAGACGGATACCACCTGCCAGAACCGCCTGAACCACCTGCTGAGCACGCCGGAACCACCTGCTCGACTCACCGGTACCACCTCCCTGACACGCCAAAATCACCTGCTGGGTATGCCAGAACCACTTGGCGGACACTCCGGAATCATCTGCCGGACATGCCGGAACCAGCTCTCAGACACACCAGAACCAAGTGCCGGAGACGCCGGAAGCACCTGCCGAGCATGCCGGAGCCACCTGCTCGACTCACCAGAAACACCTGCCGGACACGCCAAAATCACCTGCCGGGTACGCCAGAACCACCTGGCGGACACTCCGGAATCACCTGTCGCGCATGACGGAACCACCTCTCAGACGTGCCGGAAGCACGTGCCAGACACGCCGGAAACACCTACCGGACAGACCGGAACCACATGCCAAGAACGCCGGAGCCACCTGTTCGACTCGCTGGAACCACCTGCCGGACAGGCCAATATCAACTGCTGGCTATGCCAGAACCACCTGGGGGACAGTCCAGGATCACCTGCCAGCCATGGCGGAACCACCTCTCAGACGTACCAGAACCACCTGCCGGAGAAGCTGGAAACACGTCCTGGACAGACTGGAACCACGTGACGGCCATGCCTGAACCACCTGCCGAGCACGGCGGAACCACCTGCCGGACACGCCAAAATCACCTGCGGGCTACGCCAGAACCACTTGGACGACTCTCCGAAATGACCTGCCGGGCATGTTGGAACCACCTCTCAGACGTGCCAGAAGCACGTGGCGGACAGTCCGGAATCACCTGTTGGGCATACGCAACCAACTCTGACACGTACCAGAACCACGTGCCGTGCACGCCGGAACCACCTACCGGACAGACCGGAATCAACTTTTGGGCATGCCGGAACCACCAGTCAGATGTGCCAGAAACACGTGCCGGAGACGCCGGAAGCACCTGCCGAGCACGTCGCAACCACCTGCCGGACACGCCAAAATCACCTGCCCGCTACACCAGCACCACTTCGGGGACAAGCCGGAATCACGTGAGGGGCATGCCGGCACAGCCTCTCAGACTGAACCTCGTGCCGGACACCACAGAACCACCTGCCGGACAGACCGGAACCACCTGCCGGACACGCCGGAACCACCGGCTCGACCCGCCGGAACGACCGCTGGACATGCAAAATCACCTGCCGGCTACGCCGGAAACACTTGGCGAACACTCTGGAATCACCTGCCGGGCATGCCGGAACCACCTCTCAGATATGCCAGAACCACGTGCCAATGACCCCGGAAGCACCTGCCGAGCACGCCGGAACCACCTGCTCGACTCGCCATAACCACCTACGGGAAACGCAAAAATCACCGGCCGGCTACGCCACAACCAGTTGGGGAACACTTCGGAATCACCTGCCGGGCTTGCTGGAACCACCTGCCGGTCATGCCAAAATCACCTGCCAACTACGCCAGTACCACTTGGCGGACACTGTGGAAACACCTGTCGGGCCGGCCGGAACCACATCTCAGACGTGCCAGAACCATGTGCATGAGATGCTGGAACCACACCCCGAACAGACGGAAAACACCTGCCAGACACGTCTGAACAACCTGCTGAGCACGCCGGAGCCACCTGCTCGACTCGCCGGAACCACCTACCTGACATGCCCAAATCACCAACCGGGTATGCCAGAACCACTTGGCGGACACTCCGGAATCATCTGCCGGACATGCCGGAACCAGCTCTCAGACACACCAGAACCACGTGCCGGAGACGCCGGAAGCACCTGCCGATCATGCCGGAGCCACCTGCTCGACTCGCCAGAAACACCTGCCGGACACGCCAAAATCACCTGCCGGGTACGCCAGAACCTCCTGTCGGACACTCCGAAATCACCTGTCGCGCATGCCGGAACCACCTCTCAGACGTGCCGGAAGCACGTGCCGGACACGCCGGAATCACCTACCGGACAGACCGGAAGCACCTCCCGAGCACGCCGGAGCCACCTGTTCCACTCGCTGGAACCACCTGCCGGACAGGCCAATATCAACTGCTGGCTACGCCAGAACCACCTGGGGGACGGTCCGGAATCGCCTGCCAGCCATGGCGGAACCACCTCTCAGACGTACCAGAACCACCTGCCGGAGAAGCTGGAAACACGTCCTGGACAGTCTGTAACCACCTGCCGGCCAAGCCTGAACCACCTGCCAAGCAGAACGGAACAACCTGCCAGACACGCCAAAATCACCTGCGTATTATGCCAGAACCACTTGGACGACTCTCCGAAATGACCTGCCGGGCATGTTGGAACCACCTCTCAGACGTGCCAGACGCACGTGGCGGACAGTCCGGAATCACCTGTTGGGCATACGCAACCACCTCTGACACGTACCAGAACCACGTGCCGTGAACGCCAGGACCACCTACCGGACAGACCGGAATCAACTTTTGGGAATGCCGGAACCACCAGTCAGATGTGCCAGAAACACATGCCGGAGACGCCGGAAGCACCTGCCGAGCACGTCGCAACCACCTGCTCAACTCGCCTGAACCACCTGCCGGACACGCCAAGATCACCTGCCCGCTACACCAGCACCACTTCGGGGACAAGCCGGAATCACGTGATGGGCATGCCGGCACAGCCTCTCAGACTGAACCTCGTGCCGGACACCACAGAACCACCTGCCGGACAGACCGGAACCACCTGCCGGACACGCCGGAACCACCGGCTCGACCCGCCGGAACGACCGCTGGACATGCAAAATCACCTGCCGGCTACGCCGGAAACACTTGGCGAACACTCCGGAATCAGCTGCCGGGCATGCCGGAACCACCTCTCAGATATGCCAGAACCACGTGCCAATGACCCCGGAAGCACCTGCCGAGCACGCCGGAACCACCTGCTCGACTCGCCAGAACCACCTGCCGGACACGCAGAAATCACCTGCCGGCTACGCCACAACCAGTTGGGGAAAACTTCGGAATCACCTGCCGGGCTTGCTGGATCCACCTGCCGGTCATGCCAAAATCACCTGCCAACTACGCCAGTACCACTTGGCGGACACTGTGGAAACACCTGTCGGGCCGGCCGGAACCACATCTCAGACGTGCCAGAACCATGTGCATGAGATGCTGGAACCACACCCCGAACAGACGGAAAACACCTGCCAGACCCGTCTGAACAACCTGCCGAGCACGCCGGAGCCACCTGCTCGACTCGCCGGAACCACCTACCTGACATGCCCAAATCACCAGCCGGGTATGCCAGAACCACTTGGCGGACACTCCGGAATCATCTGCCAGACATGCCGGAACCAGCTCTCAGACACCCCAGAACCACACGCCGGAGACGCCGCAAGCACCTGCCGAGCATGCCGGAGCCACCTGCTCGACTCGCCAGAAACACCTGCCGGACACGCCAAAATCACCTCCCGGGTACGCCAGAACCACCTGGCGGACACTCCGAAATCACCTGTCGCGCATGCCGGAACCACCTCTCAGACGTCCCGGAAGCACGTGCCGGACACGCCGGAATCACCTACCGGACAGACCGTAACCACCTGCCGAGCACGCCGCAGCCACCTGTTCGACTCGCTGGAACCACCTGCCGGACAGGCCAATATCAACTGCTGGCTATGCCAGGACCACCTGGGGGACGGTCCGGAATCACCTGCCAGCCATGGCGGAACCACCTCTCAGACGTACCAGAACCACCTGCCGGAGAAGCTGGAAACACGTCCTGGACAGACTGGAACCACGTGACTGCCATGCCTGAACCACCTGCCAAGCACAACGGAACAACCTTCCAGACACGCCAAAATCACCTGCGTGTTATGCCAGAACCACTTGGAGGACTCTCTGGGATGACCTGCCGGGCATGCCGGAACCACCTCTCAGACGTGCCAGAACAATGTGGCGGACAGTCCGGAATCACCTGTTGGGCATGCGCAACCACCTCTGAGACGTACCAGGACCTCATGCCGTGCAGGCTGGAACCACCTACCGGACAGACCGGAATCACCTTTCGGGCATGCCGGAACCACCTGTCAGATGTGCCAGAAACACGTGCCGGAGACGCCGGAAGCACCAGCCAAGCACGTTGGAACCACCTGCTCAACTCGCCTGAACCACCTGCCGGACATGCCAAAATCACCTGCCGACTATGCCAGAACCACTTGGCGAACACTCCGGAATCACTTGCCGGGCATGCAGGAACCACCTCTCAGACATGCCAGAACTCCGTGCCAATGACCCCGTAAGCACCAGCCGAGCACGCCGGAACCACCTGCTCGACTCGCCAGAACCAACTGCCGATCACGCAAAAATCACCTGCCGGCTACACCACAGTCAGTTGGTGAACACTTTGGAATCACCTGCCAGGATTGCTGGAACCACCTGCCGGTCATGCCAAAATCACCAGCCAACTACGCCAGAACCGCTTGGCGGACACTGCGGAAACACCTGTCGGGCCGGCTGGAACCACATCTCAGACGTGCCAGAAACGTGTTCATGAGATGCTGGAACCAAACCCCGAACAGACGGATACCACCGGCCAGAACCGCCTGAACCACCTGCTGAGCACGCCGGAACCACCTGCTCGACTCACCGGTACCACCTCCTGACACGCCAAAATCACCTGCTGGGTATGCCAGAACCACTTGGCGGACACTCCGGAATCATCTGCCGGACATGCCGGAACCAGCTCTCAGACACACCAGAACCAAGTGCCGGAGACGCCGGAAGCACCTGCCGAGCATGCCGGAGCCACATGCTCGACTCGCCAGAAACACCTGCCGGACACGCCAAAATCACCTGCCGGGTATGCCAGAACCACCTGGCGGACACTACGGAATCACCTGCCGCGCATGCCGGAACCACCTCTCAGACGTGCCGTAAGCACGTGCCAGACACGCCGGAAACACCTACCGGACAGACCGGAACCACCTGCCAAGAACGCCGGAGCCACCTGTTCGACTCGCAGGAACCACCTGCCGGACAGGCCAATATCAACTGCTGGCTATGCCAGAACCACCTGGGGGACAGTCCGGGATCACCTGCCAGCCATGGCAGAACCACCTCTCAGACGTACCAGAACCACCTGCCGGAGAAGCTGGAAACACGTACTGGACAGACTGGAACCACGTGACGGCCATGCCTGAACCACCTGCCGAGCACGGCGGAACCACCTGCCGGACACGCCAAAATCGCCTGCGGGCTACGCCATAACCACTTGGACGACTCTCCGAAATGACCTGCCGGGCATGTTGGAACCACCTCTCAGACGTGCCAGAAGCACGTGGCGGACAGTCCGGAATAACCTGTTGGGCATACGCAACCACCTCTGAGACGTACCAGAACCACATGCCGTGCACGCCGGAACCACCTACCGGACAGACCGGAATCAACTTTTGGGCATGCCAGAACCAACAGTCAGATGTGCCAGAAACATGTGCCGGAGACGCCGGAAGCACCTGCCGAGCACGTCGCAACCACCTGCTCAACTCGCCTGAACCACCTGCCGGACACGCCAAAATCACCTGCCCGCTACACCAGCACCACTTCGGGGACAAGCCAGAATCACGTGAGGGGCATGCCGGCACAGCCTCTCAGACTGAACCTCGTGCCGGACACCACAGAACCACCTGCCGGACAGACCGGAACCACCTGCCGGACACGCCGGAACCACCGGCTCGACCCGCCGGAACGACCGCTGGACATGCAAAATCATCTGCCGGCTACGCCGGAAACACTAGGCGAACACTCCGGAATCACCTGCCGGGCATGCCGGAACCACCTCTCAGATATGCCAGAACCACGTGCCAATGACCCCGGAAGCACCTGCCGAGCACGCCGGAACCACCTGCTCGACTCGCCAGAACCACCTGCTGGACACGCAAAAATCACCTGCCGGCTACGCCACAACCAGTTGGGGAAAACTTCGGAATCACCTGCCGGGCTTGCTGGAACCACCTGCCGGTCATGCCAAAATCACCTGCCAACTACGCCAGTACCACTTGGCGGACACTGTGGAAACACCTGTCGGGCCGGCCGGAACCACATCTCAGACGTGCCAGAACCATGTGCATGAGATGCTGGAACCACACCCCGAACAGACGGAAAACATCTGCCAGACACGTCTGAACAAACTGCCGAGCATGCCGGAGCAACCTGCTCGACTCGCCGGGACCACCTAGCTGACATGCCCAAATCACCAGCCGGGTATGCCAGAACCACTTGGCGGACACTCCGGAATCATCTGCCAGACATGCCGGAACCAGCTCTCAGACACACCAGAACCACGTGCCGGAGACGCCGGAAGCACCTGCCGAGCATGCCGGAGCCACCTGCTCGACTCGCCAGAAACACCTGCCAGACACGCCAAAATCACCTCCTGGGTACGCCAGAACCATCTGGCGGACACTCCGAAATCACCTGTCGCGCATGCCGGAACCACCTCTCAGACGTGCCGGAAGCACGTGCCGGACACGCCGGAATCACCTACCGGACAGACCGGAACCACCTGCCGAGCACGCCGGAGCCACCTGTTCGACTCGCTGGAACCACCTGCCGGACAGGCCAATATCAACTGCTGGCTATGCCAGAACCACCTGGGGGACAGTCCGGGATCACCTGCCAGCCATGGCAGAACCACCTCTCAGACGTACCAGAACCACCTGCCGGAGAAGCTGGAAACACGTCCTGGACAGACTGGAACCACGTGACGGCCATGCCTCAACCACCTGCCGAGCACGGCGGAACCACCTGCCGGACACGCCAAAATCACCTGCGGGCTACGCCAGAACCACTTGGACGACTCTCCGAAATGACCTGCCGGGCATGTTGGAACCACCTCTCAGACGTGCCAGAAGCACGTGGCGGACAGTCCGGAATCACCTGTTGGGCATAGGCAACCACCTCTGACACGTACCAGAACCACGTGCCGTGCACGCCAGAACCACCTAACGGACAGACCGGAATCAACTTTTGGGCATGCCGGAACCACCAGTCAGATGTGCCAGAAACACGTGCCGGAGACGCCGGAAGCACCTGCCGAGCACGTCGCAACCACCTGCCGGACACGCCAAAATCACCTGCCCGCTACACCAGCACCACTTCGGGGACAAGCCGGAATCACGTGAGGGGCATGCCGGCACAGCCTCTCAGACTGAACCTCGTGCCGGACACCACAGAACCACCTGCCGGACAGACCGGAACCACCTGCCGGACACGCCGGAACCACTGGCTCGACCCGCCGGAACGACCGCTGGACATGCAAAATCACCTGCCGGCTACGCCCGAAACACTTGGCGAACACTCCGGAATCACCTGCCGGGCATGCCGGAACCACCTCTCAGATATGCCAGAACCACGTGCCAATGACCCCGGAAGCACCTGCCGAGCACGCCGGAACCACCTGCTCGACTCGCCAGAACCACCTGCCGGACACGCAGAAATCACCTGCCGGCTATGTCACAACCAGTTGGGGAAAACTTCGGAATCACCTGCCGGGCTTGCTGGAACCACCTGCCGGTCATGCCAAAATCACCTGCCAACTACGCCACTACCACTTGGCGGACACTGTGGAAACACCTGTCGGGCCGGACGGAACCACATCTCAGACATGCCAGAACCATGTGCATGAGATGCTGGAACCATACCCCGAACAGACGGAAAACACCTGCCAGACCCATCTGAACAACCTGCCGAGCACGCCGGAGCCACCTGCTCGACTCGCCGGAACCACCTACCTGACATGCCCAAATCACCAGCCGGGTATGCCAGAACCACTTGGCGGACACTCCGGAATCATCTGCCAGACATGCCGGAACCAGCTCTCAGACACCCCAGAACCACATGCCGGAGACGCGGCAAGCACCTGTGGAGCATGCCGGAGCCACATGCTCGACTCGCCATAAACACCTGCCGGACACGCCAAAATCACCTGCCGGGTACGCCAGAACCACCTGGCGGACACTCCGAAATCACCTGTCGCGCATGCCGGAACCACCTCTCAGACGTGCCGGAAGCACGTGCCGGACACGCCGGAATCACCTACCGGACAGACCGGAACCACCTGCCGAGCACGCCGGAGCCACCTGTTCGACTCGCTGGAACCACATGCCGGACAGGCCAATATCAACTGCTGGCTATGCCAGGACCACCTGGGGGACGGTCCGGAATCACCTGCCAGCCATGGCGGAACCACCTCTCAGACGTACCAGAACCACCAGCCGGAGAAGCTGGAAACACTTCCTGGACAGACTGGAACCACGTGACGGCCATGCCTGAACCACCTGCCAAGCACAACGGAACAACCTGCCAGACACGCCAAAATCACCTGCGTGTTATGCCAGAACCACTTGGAGGACTCTCTGGGATGACCTGCCGGGCATGCCGGAACCACCTCTCAGACGTGCCAGAACAATGTGGCGGACAGTCCGGAATCATCTGTTGGGCATGCGCAACCACCTCTGAGACGTACCAGAACCACATGCCGTGCAGGCTGGAACCACCTACCGGACAGACCGGAATCACCTTTCGGGCATGCCGGAACCACCTGTCAGATGTGCCAGAAACACGTGCCGGAGACGCCGGAAGCACCAGCCAAGCACGTTGGAACCACCTGCTCAACTCGCCTGAACCACCTGCCGGACATGCCAAAATCACCAGCCAACTACGCCAGAACCGCTTGTCGGACACTGCGGAAACACCTGTCGGGCCGGCTGGAACCACATCTCAGACGTGCCAGAAACGTGTTCATGAGATGCTGGAACCAAACCCCGAACAGACGGATACCACCGGCCAGAACCGCCTGAACCACCTGCTGAGCACGCCGGAACCACCTGCTCGACTCACCGGTACCACCTCCTGACACTCCAAAATCACCTGCTGGGTATGCCAGAACCACTTGGCGGACACTCCGGAATCATCTGCCGGACATGCCGGAACCAGCTCTCAGACACACCAGAACCAAGTGCCGGAGACGCCGGAAGCACCTGCCGAGCATGCCGGAGCCACCTGCTCGACTCGCCAGAAACACCTGCCGGACACACCAAAATCACCTGCCGGGTACGCCAGAACCACCTGGCGGACACTCCGGAATCACCTGCCGCGCATGCCGGAACCACCTCTCAGACGTGCCGGAAGCACGTGCCAGACACGCCGGAAACACGTACCGGACAGACCGGAACCACCTGCCAAGAACGCCGGAGCCTCCTGTTCGACTCGCTGGAACCACCTGCCGGACAGGCCAATATCAACTGCTGGCTATGCCAGAACCACCTGGGGGACAGTCCGGGATCACCTGCCACCCATGGCGGAACCACCTCTCAGACGTACCAGAACCACCTGCCGGAGAAGCTGGAAACACGGCCTGGACAGACTGGAACCACGTGACGGCCATGCCGGAACCACCTGCCGAGCACGGCGGAACCACCTGCCGGACACGCCAAAATCACCTGCGGGCTACGCCAGAACCACTTGGACGACTCTCCGAAATGACCTGCCGGGCATGTTGGAACCACCTCTCAGACGTGCCAGAAGCACGTGGCGGACAGTCCGGAATCACCTGTTGGGCATACGCAACCACCTCTGACACGTACCAGAACCACGTGCCGTGCACGCCGGAACCACCTACCGGACAGACCGGAATCAACTTTTGGGCATGCCGGAACCACCAGTCAGATGTGCCAGAAACACGTGCCGGAGACGCCGGAAGCACCTGCCGAGCACGTCGCAACCACCTGCCAGACACGCCAAAATCTCCTGCCCGCTACACCAGCACCACTTCGGGGACAAGCCGGAATCACGTGAGGGGCATGCCGGCACAGCCTCTGAGACTGAACCTCGTGCCGGACACCACAGAACCACCTGCCGGACAGACCGGAACCACCTGCCGGACATGCTGGAACCACCGGCTCGACCCGCCGGTACGACCGCTGGACGTGCAAAATCACCTGCCGGCTACGCCGGAAACACTTGGTGAACACTCCGGAATCACCTGCCGGGCATGCCGGAATCACCTCTCAGACATGCCAGAACCACGTGACAATGACCCCGGAAGCACCTGCCGAGCACGCCGGAACCACCTGCTCGACTCGCCAGAACCACCTGCCGGGCACGCAAAAATCACCTGCCGGCTACGCCACAACCAGTTGGGGAACACTTTGGAATCACCTGCCAGGCTTGCTGGAACCACCTGCCAGTCATGCCAAAATCACCTGCCAACTACGCCAGAAACGCTTGGCGGACACTGCGGAAACACCTGTCGGGCCGGCTGGAACCACATCTCAGACGTGCCAGAAACGTGTTCATGAGATGCTGGAACCACACCCCGAACAGACGGATACCACCTGCCAGAACCGCCTGAACCAACTGCCGAGCACGCCGGAGCCACCTGCTCGACTCGCCGGAAACACCTACTTGACATGCCCAAATCACCTGCTGGGTAGGCCAGAACCACTTGACGAAAACTCAGGAATCATCTGCCGGACATGCCGGAACCAGCTCTCAGAAACACCAGAACCAAGTGCCGGAGACGCCGGAAGCACCTGCCGAGCATGCCGGAGCCACCTGCTCGACTCCCCAGAAACACCTGCCGGACACGCCAAAATCACCTGCCCGCTACACCAGCACCACTTCGGGGACAAGCCGGAATCACGTGAGGGGCATGCCGGCACAGCCTCTCAGACTGAACCTCGTGCCGGACACCACAGAACCACCTGCCGGACAGACCGCAACCACCTGCCGGACACGCCGGAACCACCGGCTCGACCCGCCGGAACGACCGCTGGACATGCAAAATCACCTGCCGGCTACGCCGGAAACACTTGGCGAACACTCCGGAATCACCTGCCGGACATGCCGGAACCACCTCTCAGATATGCCAGAACCACGTGCCAATGACCCCGGAAGCACCTGCTGAGCACGCCGGAACCACCTGCTCGACTCGCCAGAACCACCTGCCGGACACGCAGAAATCACCTGCCGGCTACGCCACAACCAGTTCGGGAACACTTTGGAATCACCTGCTGGGCTTGCTGGAACCACCTGCCGGTCATGCCAAAATCACCTGCCAACTACGCCAGTACCACTTGGCGGACACTGCGGAAACACCTGTCGGGCCGGCCGGAACCACATCTCAGACGTGCCAGAACCATGTGCATGAGATGCTGGAACCACACCCCGAACAGACGGAAAACACCTGCCAGACCCGTCTGAACAACCTGCCGAGCACGCCGGAGCCACCTGCCCGACTCGCCGGAACCACCTAGCTGACATGCCCAAATCACCAGCCGGGTATGCCAGAACCACTTGGCGGACACTCCGGAATCATCTGCCGGACATGCCGGAACCAGCTCTCAGACACACCAGAACCACGTGCCGGAGACGCCGGAAGCACCTGCCGAGCATGCCGGAGCCACCTGTTCGACTCGCCAGAAACACCTGCGGGACACGCCAAAATCACCTGCCGGGTACGCCAGAACCACCTGGCGGACACTCCGAAATCACATGTTGCGCATGCCGGAACCACCTCTCAGACGTGCCGGAAGCACGTGCCGGAAACGCCGGGATCACCTACCGGACAGACCGGAACCACCTGCCGAGCACGCCAGAGCCATTTGTTCGACTCGCTGGAACCACCTGCCGGACAGGCCAATATTAACCGCTGGCTATGCCAGAACCACCTGGGGGATGGTCCGGAATCACCTGGCAGCCATGGCGGAACCACCTCTCAGACGTACCAGAACCACCTGCCGGAGAAGCTGGAAACACGTCCTGGACAGTCTGGAACCACCTGAGGGCCAAGCCTGAACCACCTTCCGAACACGGCGGAACCACCTGACGGACATGCCAAAATCACCTGCGGGCTACGCCACAACCACTTGGACGACTCTCCGAAATGACCTGCCGGGCATGTTGGAACCACCTCTCAGACGTGCCAGAAGCACGTGGCGGACAGTCCGGAATCACCTGTTGGGCATACGCAACCACCTCTGACACGTACCAGAACCACGTGCCGTGCACGCCGGAACCACCTGCCGGACAGACCGGAATCAACTTTTGGGCATGCCAGAACCAACAGTCAGATGTGCCAGAAACACGTGCCAGAGACGCAGGAAGCACCTGCCGAGCACGTCGAAACCACCTGTTCAACTCGCCTGAACCACCTGCCGGACACGCCAAAATCACCTGCCCGCTACACCAGCACCACTTCGGGGACAAGCCGGAATCACGTGAGGGGCATGCCGGCACAGCCACTCAGACTGAACCTCGTGCCGGACACCACAGAACCACCTGCCGGACAGACCGGAACCACCTGCCGGACACGCCGGAACCACCGGCTCGACCCGCCGGAACGACCGCTGGACATGCAAAATCACCTGCTGGCTACGCCGGAAACACTTGGCGAACACTCCGGAATCACCTGCCGGGCATGCTGGAACCACCTCTCAGATATGCCAGAACCACGTGCCAATGACCCCGGAAGCACCTGCCGAGCACGCCGGAACCACCTGCTCAACTCGCCAGAACCACCTGCCGGGCACGCAGAAATCACCTGCCGGCTACGCCACAACCAGTTGGGGAACACTTCGGAATCACCTGCCGGGCTTGCTGGAACCACCTGCCGGTCATGCCAAAATCACCTGCCAACTACGCCAGTACCACTTGGCGGACACTGTGGAAACACCTGTCGGGCCGGCCGGAACCACATCTCAGACGTGCCAGAACGATGTGCATGAGATTCTGGAACCACACCCCGAACAGACGGAAAACACCTGCAAGACTCGTCTGAACAACCTGCCGAGCACACCGGAGCCACCTGCTCGACTCGCCGGAACCACCTACCTGACATGCCCAAATCACCAGCCGGGTATGCCAGAACCACTTGGCGGACACTCCGGAATCATCTGCCGGACATGCCGGAACCAGCTCTCAGACACACCAGAACCACGTGCCGGAGACGCCGGAAGCACCTGCCGAGCATGCCGGAGCCACCTGCTCGACTCGCCAGAAACACCTGCCGGACATGCAAAAATCACCTGCCGGGTACGCCAGAACCACCTGGCGGACACTCCGAAATCACCTGTCGCGCATGCCGGAACCACCTCTCAGACGTGCCGGAAGCATGTGCCGGACACGCCGGAATCACCTACCGGACAGACCGGAACCACCTGCCGAGCACGCCGGAGCCACCTGTTCGACTCGCTGGAACCACCTGCCGGACAGGCCAATATTAACTGCTGGCTATGCCAGAACCACCTGCAGGACGGTCCGGAATCACCTGCCAGCCATGGCGGAACCACCTCTCAGACGTACCAGAACCACCTGCCTGAGAAGCTGGAAACACGTCCTGGACAGACTGGAACCACGTGACGGCCATGCCTGAACCACCGGCCGAGCACGGCGGAACCACCTGCCGGACACGCCAAAATCACCTGAGGGCTACGCCAGAACCACTTGGACGACTCTCCGAAATGACCTGCCGGGCATGTTGGAACCACCTCTCAGACGTGCCAGAAGCATGTGGCGGACAGCCCGGAATCACCTGTTGGGCATACGCAACCACCTCTGACACGTACCAGAACCACGTGCCGTGCACGCCGGAACCACATACCGGACAGACCGGAATCAACTTTTGGGCATGCCGGAACCACCAGTCAGATGTGCCAGAAACAGGTGCCGGAGACGCCGGAAGCACCTGCCGAGCACGTCGCAACCACCTGCCGGACACGCCAAAATCACCTGCCCGCTACACCAGCACCACTTCGGGGACAAGCCGGAATCACGTGAGGGGCATGCCGGCACAGCCTCTCAGACTGAACCTCGTGCCGGACACCACAGAACCACCTGCCGGACAGACGGAAACCACCTGCCGGACACGCCGGAACCACCGGCTCGACCCGCCGGAACGACCGCTGGACGTGCAAAATCACCTGCCGGCTACGCCGGAAACACTTGGCGAACACTCCGGAATCACCTGCCGGGCATGCCGGAACCACCTCTCAGATATGCCAGAACCACGTGCCAATGACCCCGGAAGCACCTGCCGAGCACGCCGGAACCACCTGCTCGACTCGCCAGAACCACCTGCCGGACACGCAAAAATCACCTGCCGGCTACGCCACAACAAGTTTGGGAACACTTCGGAATCACCTGCCGGGCTTGCTGGAACCACCTGCCGGTCATGCCAAAATCACCTGCCAACTACGCCAGTACCACTTGGCGGACACTGTGGAAACACCTGTCGGGCCGGCCGGAACCACATCTCAGACGTGCCAGAACCATGTGCATGAGATGCTGGAACCACACCCCGAACAGACGGAAAACACCTGCCAGACGCGTCTGAACAACCTGCCGAGCACGCCGGAGCCACCTGCCCGACTCGCCGGAACCACCTAGCTGACATGCCCAAATCACCAGCCGGGTATGCCAGAACCACTTTGCGGACACTCCGGAATCATCTGCCGGACATGCCGGAACCAGCTCTCAGACACACCAGAACCACGTGCCGGAGACGCCGGAAGCACCTGCCGAGCATGCCGGAGCCACCTGCTCGACTCGCCAGAATCACCTGCGGGACACGCCAAAATCAACTGCCGGGTACGCCAGAACCACCTGGCGGACACTCCGAAATCACATGTTGCGCATGCCGGAACCACCTCTCAGACGTGCCGGAAGCACGTGCCGGACACGCCGGGATCACCTACCGGACAGACCGGAACCACCTGCCGAGCACGCCAGAGCCATTTGTTCGACTCGCTGGAACCACCTGCCGGACAGGCCAATATTAACCGCTGGCTATGCCAGAACCACCTGGGGGATGGTCCGGAATAACCTGCCAGCCATGGCGGAACCACCTCTCAGAGGTACCAGAACCACCTGACGGAGAAGCTGGAAACACGTCCTGGACAGTCTGGAACCACCTGAGGGCCAAGCCTGAACCACCTTCCGAGCACGGCGGAACCACCTGACGGACACGCCAAAATCACCTGCCGGCTACGCCACAACCAGTTGGGGAAGACTTCGGAATCACCTGCCGGGCTTGCTGGAAACACCTGCCGGTCATGCCAAAATCACCTGCCAACTACGCCAGTACCACTTGGCGGACTCTGTGGAAACACCTGTCGGGCAGGTCGGAACCACATCTCAGACGTGCCAGAACCATGTGCATGAGATGCTGGAACCAAACCCCGGACAGACGGAAAACACCTGCCAGACCCGTCTGAACAAACTGCCAAGCACGCCGGAGCCACCTGCACGACTCGCCGGAGCCACCTACCTCACATGCCAAAATCACCAACCGGGTATTCCAGAACCACTTGGCGGACACTCCGGAATCACTTGCCGGGCATGTAGGAACCACCTCTCAGACATGCCAGAACCCCGTGCCAATGACCCCGGAAGCACCAGCCGAGCACGCCGGAACCACCGGCTCGACCCGCCGGAACGACCGCTGGACATGCAAAATCACCTGCCGGCTACGCCGGAAACACTTGGCGAACACTCCGGAATCACCAGCCGGGCATGCCGGCACCACCTCTCAGACATGCCAGAAACACGTGCCAATGAGCCCGGAAGCACCTGCCGAGCACGCCGGAACCACATGCCCGACTCGCCAGAACCACCTGCCGGACATGCCAAAATCACCTGCCGGCTACGCCACAACCAGTTGGGGAACACTTTGGAATCACCTGAAAGGCTTGCTGGAACCACCTGCCGGTCATGCCAAAATCACCTGCCAACTACGCCAGAACCGCTTGGCGGACACTGCGGAAACACCTGTCGGGCCGGCTGGAACCACATCTCTGACGTGCCAGAAACGCGTTCATGAGATGCTGGAACCACACCCCGAACAGACGGATACCACCAGCCAGAACCACCTGAACCACCTGCTGAGCACGCCGGAACCACCTGCTCGACTCACTGGTACCACCTCCCTGACACGCCAAAATCACCTGCTGGGTATGCCAAAACCACTTGGCGGACACTCCGGAGTCATCTGCCGGACATGTCGGAACCAGCTCTCCCACACACCAGAACCAAGTGCCGGAGACGCCGGAAGCACATGCCGAGCATGAGGAAGCCACCTGCTCGACTCGCCAGAAACACCTGCCGGACACGCCAAAATCACCTGCCGGGTATTCCAGAACCACCTGGCGGACACTACGGAATCACCTGCCGCGCATGCCGGAACCACCTCTCAGACGTGCCGGAAGCACGTGCCAGACACGCCGGAAACACCTACCGGACAGACCGGAACCACCGGCCAAGAACGCCGGAGCCACCTGTTCGACTTGCTGGAACCACCTGCCGGACAGGCCAATATCAACTGCTGGCTATGCCAGAACCACCTGGGGGACAGTCCGGGATCACCTGCCAGCCATGGCGGAACCACCTCTCAGAGGTACCAGAACCACCTGCCGGAGAAGCTGGAAACACTTCCTGGACAGACTGGAACCACGTGACGGCCATGCCTGAACCACCTGCCGAGCACGGCGGAACACCTGCCGGACACGCCAAAATCACCTGCGGGCTACGCCAGAACCACTTGGACGACTCTCCGAAATGACCTGAAGGGCATGTTGGAACCACCTCTCAGAGGTGCCAGAAGCACGTGGCGGACAGTCCGGAATCACCTGTTGGGCATACGCAACCACCTCTGAGACGTACCAGAACCACGTGCCGTGCACGCCGGAACCACCTACCGGACAGACCGGAATCAACTTTTGGGCATGCCGGAACCACCAGTCAGATGTGCCAGAAACACGTGCCGGACACGCCGGAATCACCTACCGGACAGACCGGAACCACCTCCCGAGCACGCCGGAGCCACGTGTTCCACTCGCTGGAACCACCTGCCGGACAGGCCAATATCAACTGCTGGCTATGCCAGAACCACCTGGGGGACGGTCCGGACTCGCCTGCCAGCCATGGCGGAACCACCTCTCAGACGTACCAGAACCACCTGCCGGAGAAGCTGGAAACACGTCCTGGACAGTCTGTAACCACCTGCCGGCCAAGCCTGAACCACCTGCCAAGCAGAACGGAACAACCTGCCAGACACGCCAAAATCACCTGCGTGTTATGTCACAACCGCTTGGACGACTCTCCGAAATGACCTGCCTGGCATGTTGGAACCACCTCTCAGACGTGCCAGAAGCACGTGGCGGACAGTCCGGAATCACCTGTTGGGCATACGCAACCACCTCTGACACGTACCAGAACCACGTGCCGTGCACGCCAGGACCACCTACCGGACAGACCGGAATCAACTTTTGGGCATGCCGGAACCACCAGTCAGATGTGCCAGAAACACGTGCCGGAGACGCCGGAAGCACCTGCCGAGCACGTCGCAACCACCTGCTCAATTCGCCTGAACCACCTGCCGGACACGCCAAAATCACCTGCCGACTATGCCAGAACCACTTGGCGAACACTCCGGAATCACTTGCCGGGCATGCAGGAACCACCTCTCAGACATGCCAGAACCCCGTGCCAATGACCCCGGAAGCACCAGCCGAGCACGCCGGAACCACCTGCTCGACTCGCCAGAACCACCTGCCGATCACGCAAAAATCACCTGCCGGCTACGCCACAATCAGTGGTGAACACTTTGGAATCACCTGCCAGGCTTGCTGGAACCACCTGCCGGTCATGCCAAAATCACCTGCCAACTACGCCAGAACCGCTTGGCGGACACTGCGGAAACACCTGTCGGGCCGGCCGGAACCACAACGCAGACGTGCCAGAAACGTGTTCATGAGATGCTGGAACCACACCCCGAACAGACGGATACCACCTGCCAGAACCGCCTGAACCACCTGCTGAGCACGCCGGAACCACCTGCTCGACTCACCGGTACCACCTCCCTGACACGCCAAAATCACCTGCTGGGTATGCCAGAACCACTTGGCGGACACTCCGGAATCATCTGCCGGACATGCCGGAACCAGCTCTCAGACACACCAGAACCAAGTGCCGGAGACGCCGGAAGCACCTGCCGAGCATGCCGGAGCCACCTGCTCGACTCGCCAGAAACACCTGCCGGACACGCCAAAATCACCTGCCGGGTACGCCAGAACCACCTGGCGGACACTCCGGAATCACCTGCCGCGCATGCCGGAACCACCTCTCAGACGTGCCGGAAGCACGTGCCAGACACGCCGGAAACACCTACCGGACAGACCGGAACCACCTGCCAAGAACGCCGGAGCCACCTGTTCGACTCGCTGGAACCACCTGCCGGACAGGCCAATATCAACTGCTGGCTATGCCAGAAGCACCTGGGGGACAGTCCGGGATCACCTGCCAGCCATGGCGGAACCACCTCTCAGACGTACCAGAACCACCAGCCGGAGAAGCTGGAAACACGTCCTGGACAGACTGGAACCACGTGACGGCCATGCCTGAACCACCTGCCGAGCACGGCGGAACCACCTGACGGACACGCCAAAATCACCTGCGGGCTATGCCAGAACCACTTGGACGACTCTCCGAAATGACCTGCCGGGCATGTTGGAACCACCTCTCAGATGTGCCAGAAGCACGTGGCGGACAGTCCGGAATCACCTGTTGGGCATACGCAACCACCTCTGACACGTACCAGAACCACGTGCCGTGCACGCCGGAACCACCTACCGGACAGACCGGAATGAACTTTTGGGCATGCCGGAAGCACCAGTCAGATGTGCCAGAAACACGTGCCGGAGACGCCGGAAGCACCTACCGAGCACGTAGCAACCACCTGTTCAACTCGCCTGAACCACCTGCCGGACACGCCAAAATCACCTGCCCGCTACACCAGCACCACTTCGGGGACAAGCCGGAATCACGTGAGGGGCATGCCGGCACAGCCTCTCAGACTGAACCTCACGCCGGACACCACAGAACCACCTGCCGGACAGACCGGAACCACATGCCGGACACGCCGGAACCACCGGCTCGACCCGTCGGAACGACCGCGGGACATGCAAAATCACCTGCCGGCTACGCCGGAAACACTTGGCGAACACTCCGGAATCACCTGCCAGGCATGCCGGAACCACCTCTCACATATGCCAGAACCACGTGCCAATGAACCCGGAAGCACCTGCCGAGCACGCCGGAACCACCAGCTCGACTCGCCAGAACCACCTGCCGGACACGCAAAAATCACCTGCCGGCTACGCCACAACCAGTTGGGGAAGACTTTGGAATCACCTGCTGGGCTTGCTGGAAACACCTGCCGGTCATGCCAAAATCACCTGCCAACTACGCCAGTACCACTTGGCGGACTCTGTGGAAACACCTGTCGGGCCGGCCGGAACCACATCTCAGACGTGCCAGAACCATGTGCATGAGATGCTGGAACCACACCCCGAACAGACGGAAAACACCTGCCAGACCCGTCTGAACAACCTGCCGAGCACGCCGGAGCCACCTGCTAGACTCGCCGGAACCACCTACCTGACATGCCCAAATCACCAGCCGGGTATGCCAGAACCACTTGGCGGACACTCCGGAATCATCTGCCGGACATGCCGGAACCAGCTCTCAGACACACCAGAACCACGTGCCGGAGACGCCGGAAGCACCTGCCGAGCATGCCGGAGACACCTGTTCGACTCGCCAGAAACATCTGCGGGACACGCCAAAATCACCTGCCGGGTACGGAAGAACCACCTGGCAGACACTCCGAAATCACATGTTGCGCATGCCGGAACCACCTCTCAGACGTGCCGGAAGCACGTGCCGGACACGCCGGGATCACCTACCGGACAGACCGGAACCACCTGCCGAGCACGCCAGAGCCATTTGTTCGACTCGCTGGAACCACCTGCCGGACAGGCCAATATTAACCGCTGGCTATGCCAGAACCACCTGGGGGATGGTCCGGAATAACCTGCCAGCCATGGCGGAACCACCTCTCAGACGTACCAGAACCACCTGCCGGAGAAGCTGGAAACACGTCCTGGACAGTCTGGAACCACCTGAGGGCCAAGCCTGAACCACCTTCCGAGCACGGCGGAACCACCTGACGGACACGCCAAAATCACCTGCGGGCTACGCCACAACCACTTGGACGACTCTCCGAAATGACCTGCCGGGCATGTTGGAACCACCTCTCAGACGTGCCAGAAGAACGTGGCGGACAGTCCGGAATCACCTGTTGGGCATACGCAACCACCTCTGACACGTACCAGAACCACGTGCCGTGCACGCCGGAACCACCTACCGGACAGACCGGAATGAACTTTTGGGCATGCCGGAAGCACCAGTCAGATGTGCCAGAAACACGTGCCGGAGACGCCGGAAGCACCTGACGAGCACATAGCAACCACCTGTTCAACTCGCCTGGACCACCTGCCGGACACGCCAAAATCACCTGCCCGCTACACCAGCACCACTTCGGGGACAAGCCGGAATCACGTGAGGGGCATGCCGGCACAGCCTCTCAGACTGAACCTCACGCCGGACACCACAGAACCACCTGCCGGACAGACCGGAACCACATGCCGGACACGCCGGAACCACCGGCTCGACCCGTCGGAACGACCGCGGGACATGCAAAATCACCTGCCGGCTACGCCGGAAACACTTGGCGAACACTCCGGAATCACCTGCCAGGCATGCCGGAACCACCTCTCACATATGCCAGAACCACGTGCCAATGAACCCGGAAGCACCTGCCGAGCACGCCGGAACCACCAGCTCGACTCGCCAGAACCACCTGCCGGACACGCAAAAATCACCGGCCGGCTACGCCACAACCAGTTGGGGAAGACTTTGGAATCACCTGCTGGGCTTTCTGGAAACACCTGCCGGTCATGCCAAAATCACCTGCCAACTACGCCAGTACCTCTTGGCGGACTCTGTGGAAACACCTGTCGGGCAGGCCGGAACCACATCTCAGACGTGCCAGTACCATGTGCATGAGATGCTGGAACCACACCCCGAACAGACGGAAAACACCTGCCAGACCCGTCTGAACAACCTGCCGAGCACGCCGGAGCCACCTGCTCGACTCGCCGGAACCACCTACCTCACATGCCAAAATCACCAACCGGGTATTCCAGAACCACTTGGCGGACACTCCGGAATCACTTGCCGGGCATGCAGGAACCACCTCTCAGACATGCCAGAACCCCGTGCCAATGACCCCGGAAGCACCAGCCGAGCACGCCGGAACCACCGGCTCGACCCGCCGGAACGACCGCTGGACATGCAAAACCACCTGCCGGCTACGCCGGAAACACTTGGCGAACACTCCGGAATCACCAGCCGGGCATGCCGGAACCACCTCTCAGATATGCCAGAACCACGTGCCAATGACCCCGGAAGCACCTGCCGAGCATGCCGGAACCACCTGCTCGACTCGCCAGAACCACCTGCCGGGCACGCAGAAATCACCTGCCGGCTACGCCACAACCAGTTGGGGAACACTTCGGAATCACCTGCCGGGCTTGCTGGAACCACCTGCCGGTCATGCCAAAATCACCTGCCAACTACGCCAGTACCACTTGGCGGACACTGTGGAAACACCTGTCGGGCCGGCCGGAACCACATCTCAGACGTGCCAGAACCATGTGCATGAGATGCTGGAACCACACCCCGAACAGACGGAAAACACCTGCCAGACCCGTCTGAACAACCTGCCGAGCACGCCGGAGCCACCTGCTCGACTCGCCGGAACCACCTACCTGACATGCCCAAATCACCAGCCGGGTATGCCAGAACCACTTTGCGGACACTCCGGAATCATCTGCCGGACATGCCGGAACCAGCTCTCAGACACACCAGAACCACGTGCCGGAGACGCCGGAAGCACCTGCCGAGCATGCCGGAGCCACCTGCTCGACTCGCCAGAAACACCTGCCGGACACGCCAAAATCACCTGCCGGGTATGCCAGAACCACCTGGCGGACACTCCGAAATCACCTGTCGCGCATGCCGGAACCACCTCTCAGACGTGCCGGAAGCTCGTGCCGGACACGCCGGGATCACCTACCGGACAGACCGGAACCACCTGCCGAGCACGCCAGAGCCACTTGTTCGACTCGCTGGAACCACCTGCCAGACAGGCCAATATTAACCGCTGGCTATGCCAGAACCACCTGGGGGATGGTCCGGAATAACCTGCCAGCCATGGCGGAACCACCTCTCAGACGTACCAGAACCACCTGCCGGAGAAGCTGGAAACACGTCCTGGACAGTCTGGAACCACCTGCCGGCCAAGCCTGAACCACCTGCCGAGCACGGCGGAACCACCTGACGGACACGCCAAAATCACCTGCGGGCTACGCCAGAACCACTTGGACGACTCTCCGAAATGACCTGCCGGGCATGTTGGAACCACCTCTCAGACGTGCCAGAAGCACGTGGCGGACAGTCCGGAATCACCTGTTGGGCATACGCAACCACCTCTGAGACGTACCAGAACCACGTGCCGTGCACGCCGGAACCACCTACCGGACAGACCGGAATCAACTTTTGGGCATGCCGGAACCACCAGTCAGATGTGCCAGAAACACGTGCCGGAGACGCCGGAAGCACCTGCCGAGCACGTCGCAACCACCTGTTCAACTCGCCTGAAACACCTGCCGGACACGCCAAAATCACCTGCCCGCTACACCAGCACCACTTCGGGGACAAGCCGGAATCACGTGAGGGGCATGCCGGCACAGCCTCTCAGACTGAACCTCGTGCCAGACACCACAGAACCACCTGCCGGACAGACCGGAACCATCTGCCGAGCACGCCAGAGCGACCTGGTCGACTCGCTGGAACCACCTGCCGGACAGGCCAATATTAACCGCTGGCTATGCCAGAACCACCTGGGGGACGGTCCTGAATAACCTGCCAGCGATGGCGGAACCAGCTCTCAGACGTACCAGAACCACATGCCGGAGAAGCTGGAAACACGTCCTGGACAGTCTGGAACCACCTGCCGGCCAAGCCTGAACCACCTGCCAAGCACAATGGAACAACCTGCCAGACACGCCAAAATCACCTGCGTGTTATGCCAGAACCACTTGGAGGACTCTCTGGGATGACCTGCTGGTCATGCCGGAACCACCTCTCAGACGTGCCAGAACCACGTGGCGGACAGTCCGGAATCACCTGTTGGGCATGCGCAACCACCTCTGAGACGTACCAGAACCACATGCCGTGCCGGCTGGAACCACCTACCGGACAGACCGGAATCACCTTTCGGGCATGCCGGAACCACCTGTCAGATGTGCCAGAAACACGTGCCGGAGACGCCGGAAGCACCTGCCAAGCACGTTGGAACCACCTGCTCAACTCGCCTGAACCACCTGCCGGACATGCCAAAATCACCTGCCGACTATGCCAGAACCACTTGGCGAACACTCCGGAATCACTTGCCGGGCATGCAGGAACCACCTCTCAGACATGCCAGAACCCCGTGCCAATGACCCCGGAAGCACCAGCCGAGCACGCCGGAACCACCTGCTCGACTCGCCAGAACCACCTGCCGATCACGCAAAAATCACCTGCCGGCTACGCCACAATCAGTGGTGAACACTTTGGAATCACCTGCCAGGCTTGCTGGAACCACCTGCCGGTCATGCCAAAATCACCTGCCAACTACGCCAGAACCGCTTGGCGGACACTGCGGAAACACCTGTCGGGCCGGCCGGAACCACAACGCAGACGTGCCAGAAACGTGTTCATGAGATGCTGGAACCACACCCCGAACAGACGGATACCACCTGCCAGAACCGCCTGAACCACCTGCTGAGCACGCCGGAACCACCTGCTCGACTCACCGGTACCACCTCCCTGACACGCCAAAATCACCTGCTGGGTATGCCAGAACCACTTGGCGGACACTCCGGAATCATCTGCCGGACATGCCGGAACCAGCTCTCAGACACACCAGAACCAAGTGCCGGAGACGCCGGAAGCACCTGCCGAGCATGCCGGAGCCACCTGCTCGACTCGCCAGAAACACCTGCCGGACACGCCAAAATCACCTGCCGGGTACGCCAGAACCACCTGGCGGACACTCCGGAATCACCTGCCGCGCATGCCGGAACCACCTCTCAGACGTGCCGGAAGCACGTGCCAGACACGCCGGAAACACCTACCGGACAGACCGGAACCACCTGCCGAGCACGCCAGAGCCATTTGTTCGACTCGCTGGGACCACCTGCCGGAGAGGCCAATATTAACCGCTGGCTATGCCAGAACCACCTGGGGGACGGTCCGGAATCACCTGCCAGCCATGGCGGAACCACCTCTCAGAGGTACCAGAACCACCTGCCGGAGAAGCTGGAAACACGTCCTGGACAGTCTGGAACCACCTGAGGGCCAAGCCTGAACCACCTTCCGAGCACGGCGGAACCACCTGACGGACACGCCAAAATCACCTGCGGGCTACGCCACAGCCACTTGGACGACTCTCCGAAATTACCTGCCGGGCATGTTGGAACCACCTCTCAGACGTGCCAGAAGCACGTGGCGGACAGTCCGGAATCACCTGTTGGGCATACGCAACCACCTCTGACACGTACCAGAACCACGTGCCGTGCACGCCGGAACCACCTACCTGACATGCCCAAATCACCAGCCGGGTATGCCAGAACCACTTTGCGGACACTCCGGAATCATCTGCCGGACATGCCGGAACCAGCTCTCAGACACACCAGAACCACGTGCCGGAGACGCCGGAAGCACCTGCCGAGCATGCCGGAGCCACCTGCTCGACTCGCCAGAAACACCTGCCGGACATGCAAAAATCACCTGCTGGGTTCGCCAGAACCACCTGGCGGACACTCCGAAATCACCTATCGCGCATGCCGGAACCACCTCTCAGACGTGCCTGAAGCACGTGCCGGACACGCCGGAATCACCTCACGGACAGACCAGAACCACCTGCCGAGCACGCCAGACCGACCTGTTCGACTCGCTGGAACCACCTGCCGGACAGTACATTATTAACCGCTGGCTATGCCAGAACCACCTGGGGGACGGTCCTGAATAACCTGCCAGCCATGGCGGAACCACCTCTCAGACGTACCAGAACCACCTGCCGGAGAAGCTGGAAACACGTCCTGGACAGTCTGGAACCACCTGCCGGCAAAGCCTGAACCACCTGCCGAGCACGGCGGAACCACCTGCTCAATTCGCCTGAACCACCTGCCGGAGACGCCAAAATCACCTGCCCGCTACACCAGCACCACTTCGGGGACAAGCCGGAATCACGTGAGGGGCATGCCGGCACAGCCTCTCAGACTGAACCTCGTGCCGGACACCACAGAACCACCTGCCGGACAGACCGGAACCACCTGCCGGACACGCCGGAACCACCGGCTCGACCCGCCGGAACGACCGCTGGACATGCAAAATCACCTGCCGGCTACGCCGGAAACACTTGGCGAACACTCCGGAATCACCAGCCGGGCATGCCGGAACCACCTCTCAGATATGCCAGAACCACGTGCCAATGACCCCGGAAGCACCTGCCGAGCACGCCGGAACCACCTGCTCGACTCGCCAGAACCACCTGCCGGGCACGCAGAAATCACCTGCCGGCTACGCCACAACCAGTTGGGGAACACTTTGGAATCACCTGCCAGGCTTGCTGGAACCACCTGCCAGTCATGCCAAAATCACCTGCCAACTACGCCAGAACCGCTTGGCGGACACTGCGGAAACACCTGTCGGCCCGGCTGGAACCACATCTCAGACGTGCCAGAAACGTGTTCATGAGATGCTGGAACCACACCCCGAACAGACGGATACCACCTGCCAGAACCGCCTGAACCACCTGCCGAGCACGCCGGAGCCACCTGCTCGACTCGCCGGAAACACCTACTTGACATGCCCAAATCACCTGCTGGGTAGGCCAGAACCACTTGGCGAACACTCAGGAATCATCTGCCGGACATGCCGGAACCAGCTCTCAGAAACACAACAACCAAGTGCCGGAGACGCCGGAAGCACCTGCCGAGCATGCCGGAGCCACATGCTCGACTCGCCAGAAACACCTGCCGGACACGCCAAAATCACCTGCCGGGTACGGAAGAACCACCTGGCAGACACTCCGAAATCACATGTTGCGCATGCCGGAACCACCTCTCAGACGTGCCGGAAGCACGTGCCGGACACGCCGGGATCACCTACCGGACAGACCGGAACCACCTGCCGAGCACGCCAGAGCCATTTGTTCGACTCGCTGGAACCACCTGCCGGACAGGCCAATATTAACCGCTGGCTATGCCAGAACCACCTGGGGGATGGTCCGGAATAACCTGCCAGCCATGGCGGACCCACCTCTCAGACGTACCAGAACCACCTGCCGGAGAAGCTGGAAACACGTCCTGGACAGTCTGGAACCACCTGAGGGCCAAGCCTGAACCACCTTCCGAGCACGGCGGAACCACCTGACGGACACGCCAAAATCACCTGCGGGCTACGCCACAACCACTTGGACGACTCTCCGAAATGACCTGCCGGGCATGTTGGAACCACCTCTCAGACGTGCCAGAAGAACGTGGCGGACAGTCCGGAATCACCTGTTGGGCATACGCAACCACCTCTGACACGTACCAGAACCACGTGCCGTGCACGCCGGAACCACCTACCGGACAGACCGGAATGAACTTTTGGGCATGCCGGAAGCACCAGTCAGATGTGCCAGAAACACGTGCCGGAGACGCCGGAAGCACCTGACGAGCACATAGCAACCACCTGTTCAACTCGCCTGGACCACCTGCCGGACACGCCAAAATCACCTGCCCGCTACACCAGCACCACTTCGGGGACAAGCCGGAATCACGTGAGGGGCATGCCGGCACAGCCTCTCAGACTGAACCTCACGCCGGACACCACAGAACCACCTGCCGGACAGACCGGAACCACATGCCGGACACGCCGGAACCACCGGCTCGACCCGTCGGAACGACCGCGGGACATGCAAAATCACCTGCCGGCTACGCCGGAAACACTTGGCGAACACTCCGGAATCACCTGCCAGGCATGCCGGAAACACCTCTCACATATGCCAGAACCACGTGCCAATGAACCCGGAAGCACCTGCCGAGCACGCCGGAACCACCAGCTCGACTCGCCAGAACCACCTGCCGGACACGCAAAAATCACCTGCCGGCTACGCCACAACCAGTTGGGGAAGACTTTGGAATCACCTGCTGGGCTTTCTGGAAACACCTGCCGGTCATGCCAAAATCACCTGCCAACTACGCCAGTACCTCTTGGCGGACTCTGTGGAAACACCTGTCGGGCAGGCCGGAACCACATCTCAGACGTGCCAGTACCATGTGCATGAGATGCTGGAACCACACCCCGAACAGACGGAAAACACCTGCCAGACCCGTCTGAACAACCTGCCGAGCACGCCGGAGCCACCTGCTCGACTCGCCGGAACCACCTACCTCACATGCCAAAATCACCAACCGGGTATTCCAGAACCACTTGGCGGACACTCCGGAATCACTTGCCGGGCATGCAGGAACCACCTCTCAGACATGCCAGAACCCCGTGCCAATGACCCCGGAAGCACCAGCCGAGCACGCCGGAACCACCGGCTCGACCCGCCGGAACGACCGCTGGACATGCAAAATCACCTGCCGGCTACGCCGGAAACACTTGGCGAACACTCCGGAATCACCAGCCGGGCATGCCGGAACCACCTCTCAGATATGCCAGAACCACGTGCCAATGACCCCGGAAGCACCTGCCGAGCATGCCGGAACCACCTGCTCGACTCGCCAGAACCACCTGCCGGGCACGCAGAAATCACCTGCCGGCTACGCCACAACCAGTTGGGGAACACTTCGGAATCACCTGCCGGGCTTGCTGGAACCACCTGCCGGTCATGCCAAAATCACCTGCCAACTACGCCAGTACCACTTGGCGGACACTGTGGAAACACCTGTCGGGCCGGCCGGAACCACATCTCAGACGTGCCAGAACCATGTGCATGAGATGCTGGAACCACACCCCGAACAGACGGAAAACACCTGCCAGACCCGTCTGAACAACCTGCCGAGCACGCCGGAGCCACCTGCTCGACTCGCCGGAACCACCTACCTGACATGCCCAAATCACCAGCCGGGTATGCCAGAACCACTTTGCGGACACTCCGGAATCATCTGCCGGACATGCCGGAACCAGCTCTCAGACACACCAGAACCACGTGCCGGAGACGCCGGAAGCACCTGCCGAGCATGCCGGAGCCACCTGCTCGACTCGCCAGAAACACCTGCCGGACACGCCAAAATCACCTGCCGGGTATGCCAGAACCACCTGGCGGACACTCCGAAATCACCTGACGCGCATGCCGGAACCACCTCTCAGACGTGCCGGAAGCTCGTGCCGGACACGCCGGGATCACCTACCGGACAGACCGGAACCACCTGCCGAGCACGCCAGAGCCATTTGTTCGACTCGCTGGAACCACCTGCCAGACAGGCCAATATTAACCGCTGGCTATGCCAGAACCACCTGGGGGATGGTCCGGAATAACCTGCCAGCCATGGCGGAACCACCTCTCAGACGTACCAGAACCACCTGCCGGAGAAGCTGGAAACACGTCCTGGACAGTCTGGAACCACCTGAGGGCCAAGCCTGAACCACCTGCCGAGCACGGCGGAACCACCTGACGGACACGCCAAAATCACCTGCGGGCTACGCCAGAACCACTTGGACGACTCTCCGAAATGACCTGCCGGGCATGTTGGAACCACCTCTCAGACGTGCCAGAAGCACGTGGCGGACAGTCCGGAATCACCTGTTGGGCATACGCAACCACCTCTGAGACGTACCAGAACCACGTGCCGTGCACGCCGGAACCACCTACCGGACAGACCGGAATCAACTTTTGGGCATGCCGGAACCACCAGTCAGATGTGCCAGAAACACGTGCCGGAGACGCCGGAAGCACCTGCCGAGCACGTCGCAACCACCTGTTCAACTCGCCTGAAACACCTGCCGGACACGCCAAAATCACCTGCCCGCTACACCAGCACCACTTCGGGGACAAGCCGGAATCACGTGAGGGGCATGCCGGCACAGCCTCTCAGACTGAACCTCGTGCCAGACACCACAGAACCACCTGCCGGACAGACCGGAACCATCTGCCGAGCACGCCAGAGAGACCTGGTCGACTCGCTGGAACCACCTGCCGGACAGGCCAATATTAACCGCTGGCTATGCCAGAACCACCTGGGGGACGGTCCTGAATAACCTGCCAGCGATGGCGGAACCAGCTCTCAGACGTACCAGAACCACATGCCGGAGAAGCTGGAAACACGTCCTGGACAGTCTGGAACCACCTGCCGGCCAAGCCTGAACCACCTGCCAAGCACAATGGAACAACCTGCCAGACACGCCAAAATCACCTGCGTGTTATGCCAGAACCACTTGGAGGACTCTCTGGGATGACCTGCTGGTCATGCCGGAACCACCTCTCAGACGTGCCAGAACCACGTGGCGGACAGTCCGGAATCACCTGTTGGGCATGCGCAACCACCTCTGAGACGTACCAGAACCACATGCCGTGCCGGCTGGAACCACCTACCGGACAGACCGGAATCACCTTTCGGGCATGCCGGAACCACCTGTCAGATGTGCCAGAAACACGTGCCGGAGACGCCGGAAGCACCTGCCAAGCACGTTGGAACCACCTGCTCAACTCGCCTGAACCACCTGCCGGACATGCCAAAATCACCTGCCGACTATGCCAGAACCACTTGGCGAACACTCCGGAATCACTTGCCGGGCATGCAGGAACCACCTCTCAGACATGCCAGAACCCCGTGCCAATGACCCCGGAAGCACCAGGCGAGCACGCCGGAACCACCTGCTCGACTCGCCAGAACCACCTGCCGATCACGCAAAAATCACCTGCCGGCTACGCCACAATCAGTGGTGAACACTTTGGAATCACCTGCCAGGCTTGCTGGAACCACCTGCCGGTCATGCCAAAATCACCTGCCAACTACGCCAGAACCGCTTGGCGGACACTGCGGAAACACCTGTCGGGCCGGCCGGAACCACAACGCAGACGTGCCAGAAACGTGTTCATGAGATGCTGGAACCACACCCCGAACAGACGGATACCACCTGCCAGAACCGCCTGAACCACCTGCTGAGCACGCCGGAACCACCTGCTCGACTCACCGGTACCACCTCCCTGACACGCCAAAATCACCTGCTGGGTATGCCAGAACCACTTGGCGGACACTCCGGAATCATCTGCCGGACATGCCGGAACCAGCTCTCAGACACACCAGAACCAAGTGCCGGAGACGCCGGAAGCACCTGCCGAGCATGCCGGAGCCACCTGCTCGACTCGCCAGAAACACCTGCCGGACACGCCAAAATCACCTGCCGGGTACGCCAGAACCACCTGGCGGACACTCCGGAATCACCTGCCGCGCATGCCGGAACCACCTCTCAGACGTGCCGGAAGCACGTGCCAGACACGCCGGAAACACCTACCGGACAGACCGGAACCACCTGCCAAGAACGCCGGAGCCACCTGTTCGACTCGCTGGAACCACCTGCCGGACAGGCCAATATCAACTGCTGGCTATGCCAGAAGCACCTGGGGGACAGTCCGGGATCACCTGCCAGCCATGGCGGAACCACCTCTCAGACGTACCAGAACCACCAGCCGGAGAAGCTGGAAACACGTCCTGGACAGACTGGAACCACGTGACGGCCATGCCTGAACCACCTGCCGAGCACGGCGGAACCACCTGACGGACACGCCAAAATCACCTGCGGGCTATGCCAGAACCACTTGGACGACTCTCCGAAATGACCTGCCGGGCATGTTGGAACCACCTCTCAGATGTGCCAGAAGCACGTGGCGGACAGTCCGGAATCACCTGTTGGGCATACGCAACCACCTCTGACACGTACCAGAACCACGTGCCGTGCACGCCGGAACCACCTACCGGACAGACCGGAATCAACTTTTGGGCATGCCGGAACCACCAGTCAGATGTGCCAGAAACACGTGCCAGAGACGCCGGAAGCACCTGCCGAGCACGTCGCAACCACCTGCTCAACTCGCCTGAACCACCTGCCGGACATGCCAAAATCACCTGCCCGCTACACCAGCACCACTTCGGGGACAAGCCAGAATCACGTGAGGGGCATGCCGGCACAGCCTCTCAGAATGAACCTCGTGCCGGACACCACAGAACCACCTGCCGGACAGACCGAAACCACCTGCCGGACACGCCGGAACCACCGGCTCGACCCGCCGGAACGACCGCTGGACATGCAAAATCACCTGCCGGCTACGCCGGAAACGCTTGGCGAACACTCCGGAACCACCTGCCGGCAAAGCCTGAACCACCTGCCGAGCACGGCGGAACCACCTGCTCAACTCGCCTGAACCACCTGCCGGAGACGCCAAAATCACCTGCCCGCTACAACAGCACCACTTCGGGGACAAGCCGGAATCACGTGAGGGGCATGCCGGCACAGCCTCTCAGACTGAACCTCGTGCCGGACACCACAGAACCACCTGCCGGACAGACCGGAACCACCTGCCGGACACGCCGGAACCACCGGCTCGACCCGCCGGAACGACCGCTGGACATGCAAAATCACCTGCCGGCTACGCCGGAAACGCTTGGCGAACACTCCGGAATCACCTGCCGGGCATGCCGGAACCACCTCTCAGATATGCCAGAACCACGTGCCAATGACCCCGGAAGCACCTGCCGAGCACGCCGGAACCACCTGCTCGACTCGCCAGAACCACCTGCCGGACACGCAGAAATCACCTGCCGGCTACGCCACAACCAGTTGGGGAACACTTTGGAATCACCTGCCAGGCTTGCTGGAACCACCTGCCGGTCATGCCAAAATCACCTGCCAACTACGCCAGTACCACTTGGCGGACACTGTGGAAACACCTGTCGGGCCGGCCGGAACCACATCTCAGACGTGCCAGAACCATGTGCATGAGATGCTGGAACCACACCCCGAACAGACGGAAAACACCTGCCAGACCCGTCTGAACAACCTGCCGAGCACGCCGGAGCCACCTGCTCGACTCGCCGGAACCACCTACCTGACATGCCCAAATCACCAGCCGGGTATGCCAGAACCACTGGGCGGACACTCCGGAATCATCTGCCGGACATGCCGGAACCAGCTCTCAGACACACCAGAACCATGTGCCGGAGACGCCGGAAGCACCTGCCGAGCATGCCGGAGCCACCTGTTCGACTCGCCAGAAACATCTGCGGGACACGCCAAAATCACCTGCCGGGTACGCCAGAACCACCTGGCAGACACTCCGAAATCACATGTTGCGCATGCCGGAACCACCTCTCAGAAGTGCCGGAAGCACGTGCCGGACACGCCGGGATCACCTACCGGACAGACCGGAACCACCTGCCGAGCACGCCAGAGCCATTTGTTCGACTCGCTGGAACCACCTGCCGGAGAGGCCAATATTAACCGCTGGCTATGCCAGAACCACCTGGGGGATGGTCCGGAATAACCTGCCAGCCATGGCGGAACCACCTCTCAGACGTACCAGAACCACCTGCCGGAGAAGCTGGAAACACGTCCTGGACAGTCTGGAACCACCTGACGGCCAAGCCTGAACCACCTTCCGAGCACGGCGGAACCACCTGACGGACACGCCAAAATCACCTGCGGGCTACGCCACAACCACTTGGACGACTCTCCGAAATGACCTGCCGGGCATGTTGGAACCACCTCTCAGACGTGCCAGAAGAACGTGGCGGACAGTCCGGAATCACCTGTTGGGCATACGCAACCACCTCTGACACGTACCAGAACCACGTGCCGTGCACGCCGGAACCACCTACCGGACAGACCGGAATGAACTTTTGGGCATGCCGGAAGCACCAGTCAGATGTGCCAGAAACACGTGCCGGAGACGCCGGAAGCACCTGCCGAGCACGTAGCAACCACCTGTTCAACTCGCCTGAACCACCTGCCGGACACGCCAAAATCACCTGCCCGCTACACCAGCACCACTTCGGGGACAAGCCGGAATCACGTGAGGGGCATGCCGGCACAGCCTCTCAGACTGAACCTCACGCCGGACACCACAGAACCACCTGCCGGACAGACCGGAACCACATGCCGGACACGCCGGAACCACCGGCTCGACCCGTCGGAACGACCGCGGGACATGCAAAATCACCTGCCGGCTACGCCGGAAACACTTGGCGAACACTCCGGAATCACCTGCCAGGCATGCCGGAACCACCTCTCACATATGCCAGAACCACGTGCCAATGAACCCGGAAGCACCTGCCGAGCACGCCGGAACCACCAGCTCGACTCGCCAGAACCACCTGCCGGACACGCAAAAATCACCTGCCGGCTACGCCACAACCAGTTGGGGAAGACTTTGGAATCACCTGCTGGGCTTGCTGGAAACACCTGCCGGTCATGCCAAAATCACCTGCCAACTACGCCAGTACCACTTGGCGGACACTGTGGAAACACCTGTCGGGCAGGCCGGAACCACATCTCAGACGTGCCAGAACCATGTGCATGAGATGCTGGAACCACACCCCGAACAGACGGAAAACACCTGCCAGACCCGTCTGAACAACCTGCCGAGCACGCCGGAGCCACCTGCTCGACTCGCCGGAACCACCTACCTGACATGCCCAAATCACCAGCCGGGTATGCCAGAACCACTTGGCGGACACTCCGGAATCATCTGCCGGACATGCCGGAACCAGCTCTCAGACACACCAGAACCACGTGCCGGAGACGCCGGAAGCACCTGCCGAGCATGCCGGAGACACCTGTTCGACTCGCCAGAAACATCTGCGGGACACGCCAAAATCACCTGCCGGGTACGGAAGAACCACCTGGCAGACACTCCGAAATCACATGTTGCGCATGCCGGAACCACCTCTCAGACGTGCCGGAAGCACGTGCTGGACACGCCGGGATCACCTACCGGACAGACCGGAACCACCTGCCGAGCACGCCAGAGCCATTTGTTCGACTCGCTGGAACCACCTGCCGGACAGGCCAATATTAACCGCTGGCTATGCCAGAACCACCTGGGGGATGGTCCGGAATAACCTGCCAGCCATGGCGGAACCACCTCTCAGACGTACCAGAACCACCTGCCGGAGAAGCTGGAAACACGTCCTGGACAGTCTGGAACCACCTGAGGGCCAAGCCTGAACCACCTTCCGAGCACGGCGGAACCACCTGACGGACACGCCAAAATCACCTGCGGGCTACGCCACAACCACTTGGACGACTCTCCGAAATGACCTGCCGGGCATGTTGGAACCACCTCTCAGACGTGCCAGAAGAACGTGGCGGACAGTTCGGAATCACCTGTTGGGCATACGCAACCACCTCTGACACGTACCAGAACCACGTGCCGTGCACGCCGGAACCACCTACCGGACAGACCGGAATGAACTTTTGGGCATGCCGGAAGCACCAGTCAGATGTGCCAGAAACACGTGCCGGAGACGCCGGAAGCACCTGACGAGCACATAGCAACCACCTGTTCAACTCGCCTGGACCAACTGCCGGACACGCCAAAATCACCTGCCCGCTACACCAGCACCACTTCGGGGACAAGCCGGAATCACGTGAGGGGCATGCCGGCACAGCCTCTCAGACTGAACCTCACGCCGGACACCACAGAACCACCTGCCGGACAGACCGGAACCACATGCCGGACACGCCGGAACCACCGGCTCGACCCGTCGGAACGACCGCGGGACATGCAAAATCACCTGCCGGCTACGCCGGAAACACTTGGCGAACACTCCGGAATCACCTGCCAGGCATGCCGGAACCACCTCTCACATATGCCAGAACCACGTGCCAATGAACCCGGAAGCACCTGCCGAGCACGCCGGAACCACCAGCTCGACTCGCCAGAACCACCTGCCGGACACGCAAAAATCACCTGCCGGCTACGCCACAACCAGTTGGGGAAGACTTTGGAATCACCTGCTGGGCTTTCTGGAAACACCTGCCGGTCATGCCAAAATCACCTGCCAACTACGCCAGTACCTCTTGGCGGACTCTGTGGAAACACCTGTCAGGCAGGCCGGAACCACATCTCAGACGTGCCAGTACCATGTGCATGAGATGCTGGAACCACACACCGAACAGACGGAAAACACCTGCCAGACCCGTCTGAACAAACTGCCAAGCACGCCGGAGCCACCTGCACGACTCGCCGGAACCACCTACCTCACATGCCAAAATCACCAACCGGGTATTCCAGAACCACTTGGCGGACACTCCGGAATCACTTGCCGGGCATGCAGGAACCACCTCTCAGACATGCCAGAACCCCTTGCCAATGACCCCGGAAGCACCAGCCGAGCACGCCGGAACCACCGGCTCGACCCGCCGGAACGACCGCTGGACATGCAAAATCACCTGCCGGCTACGCCGGAAACACTTGGCGAACACTCCGGAATCACCAGCCGGGCATGCCGGAACCACCTCTCAGATATGCCAGAACCACGTGCCAATGACCCCGGAAGCACCTGCCGAGCATGCCGGAACCACCTGCTCGACTTGCCAGAACCACCTGCCGGGCACGCAGAAATCACCTGCCGGCTACGCCACAACCAGTTGGGGAACACTTCGGAATCACCTGCCGGGCTTGCTGGAACAACCTGCCGGTCATGCCAAAATCACCTGCCAACTACGCCAGTACCACTTGGCGGACACTGTGGAAACACCTGTCGGGCCGGCCGGAACCACATCTCAGATGTGCCAGAACCATGTGCATGAGATGCTGGAACCACACCCCGAACAGACGGAAAACACCTGCCAGACCCGTCTGAACAACCTGCCGAGCACGCTGGAGCCACCTGCTCGACTCGCCGGAACCACCTACCTGACATGCCCAAATCACCAGCCGGGTATGCCAGAACCACTTTGCGGACACTCCGGAATCATCTGCCGGACATGCCGGAACCAGCTCTCAGACACACCAGAACCACGTGCCGGAGACGCCGGAAGCTCCTGCCGAGCATGCCGGAGCCACCTGCTCGACTCGCCAGAAACACCTGCCGGACACGCCAAAATCACCTGCCGGGTATGCCAGAACCACCTGGCGGACACTCCGAAATCACCTGACGCGCATGCCGGAACCACCTCTCAGACGTGCCGGAAGCTCGTGCCGGACACGCCGGGATCACCTACCGGACAGACCGGAACCACCTGCCGAGCACGCCAGAGCCACTTGTTCGACTCGCTGGAACCACTTGCCAGACAGGCCAATATTAACCGCTGGCTATGCCAGAACCACCTGGGGGATGGTCCGGAATAACCTGCCAGCCATGGCGGAACCACCTCTCAGACGTACCAGAACCACCTGCCGGAGAAGCTGGAAACACGTCCTGGACAGTCTGGAACCACCTGAGGGCCAAGCCTGAACCACCTGCCGAGCACGGCGGAACCACCTGACGGACACGCCAAAATCACCTGCGGGCTACGCCAGAACCACTTGGACGACTCTCCGAAATGACCTGCCGGGCATGTTGGAACCACCTCTCAGACGTGCCAGAAGCACGTGGCGGACAGTCCGGAATCACCTGTTGGGCATACGCAACCACCTCTGAGACGTACCAGAACCACGTGCCGTGCACGCCGGAACCACCTACCGGACAGACCGGAATCAACTTTTGGGCATGCCGGAACCACCAGTCAGATGTGCCAGAAACACGTGCCGGAGACGCCGGAAGCACCTGCCGAGCACGACGCAACCACCTGCTCAACTCGCCTGAAACACCTGCCGGACACGCCAAAATCACCTGCCCGCTACACCAGCACCACTTCGGGGACAAGCCGGAATCACGTGAGGGGCATGCCGGCACAGCCTCTCAGACTGAACCTCGTGCCAGACACCACAGAACCACCTGCCGGACAGACCGGAACCATCTGCCGAGCACGCCAGAGCGACCTGGACGACTCGCTGGAACCACCTGCCGGACAGGCCAATATTAACCGCTGGCTATGCCAGAACCACCTGGGGGACGGTCCTGAATAACCTGCCAGCGATGGCGGAACCAGCTCTCAGACGTACCAGAACCACATGCCGGAGAAGCTGGAAACACGTCCTGGACAGTCTGGAACCACCTGCCGGCCAAGCCTGAACCACCTGCCAAGCACAACGGAACAACCTGCCAGACACGCCAAAATCACCTGCGTGTTATGCCAGAACCACTTGGAGGACTCTCTGGGATGACCTGCTGGTCATGCCGGAACCACCTCTCAGACGTGCCAGAACCACGTGGCGGACAGTCCGGAATCACCTGTTGGGCATGCGCAACCACCTCTGAGACGTACCAGAACCACATGCCGTGCCGGCTGGAACCACCTACCGGACAGACCGGAATCACCTTTCGGGCATGCCGGAACCACCTGTCAGATGTGCCAGAAACACGTGCCGGAGACGCCGGAAGCACCTGCCAAGCACGTTGGAACCACCTGCTCAACTCGCCTGAACCACCTGCCGGACATGCCAAAATCACCTGCCGACTATGCCAGAACCACTTGGCGAACACTCCGGAATCACTTGCCGGGCATGCAGGAACCACCTCTCAGACATGCCAGAACCCTGTGCCAATGACCCCGGAAGCACCAGGCGAGCACGCCGGAACCACCTGCTCGAATCGCCAGAACCACCTGCCGATCACGCAAAAATCACCTGCCGGCTACGCCACAATCAGTGGTGAACACTTTGGAATCACCTGCCAGGCTTGCTGGAACCACCTGCCGGTCATGCCAAAATCACCTGCCAACTACGCCAGAACCGCTTGGCGGACACTGCGGAAACACCTGTCGGGCCGGCCGGAACCACAACGCAGACGTGCCAGAAACGTGTTCATGAGATGCTGGAACCACACCCCGAACAGACGGATACCACCTGCCAGAACCGCCTGAACCACCTGCTGAGCACGCCGGAACCACCTGCTCGACTCACCGGTACCACCTCCCTGACATGCCAAAATCACCTGCTGGGTATGCCAGAACCACTTGGCGGACACTCCGGAATCATCTGCCGGACATGCCGGAACCAGCTCTCAGACACACCAGAACCAAGTGCCGGAGACGCCGGAAGCACCTGCCGAGCATGCCGGAGCCACCTGCTCGACTCGCCAGAACCACCTGCCGGACACGCAAAAATCACCTGCCGGCTACGCCACAACCAGTTGGGGAACACTTCGGAATCACCTGCCGGGCTTGCTGGAACCACCTGCCGGTCATGCGAAAATCACCTGCCTACTACACCAGTACCACTTGGCGGACACTGTGGAAACACCTGTCGGGCCGGCCGGATCACATCTCAGACGTGCTAGAAGCACGTGCCAGACACGCCGGAAACACCTACCGGACAGACCGGAACCACCTGCCAAGAACGCCGGAGCCACCTGTTCGACTCGCTGGAACCACCTGCCGGACAGGCCAATATCAACTGCTGGCTATGCCAGAACCACCTGGGGGACAGTCCGGGATCACCTGCCAGCCATGGCGGAACCACCTCTCAGACGTACCAGAACCACCTGCCGGAGAAGCTGGAAACACGTCCTGGACAGACTGGAACCACGTGACGGCCATGCTTGAACCACCTGCCGAGCACGGCGGAACCACCTGCCGGACACGCCAAAATCACCTGCGGGCTACGCCAGAACCACTTGGACGACTCTCCGAAATGACCTGCCGGGCATGTTGGAACCACCTCTCAGACGTGCCAGAAGAACGTGGCGGACAGTCCGGAATCACCTGTTGGGCATACGCAACCACCTCTGACACGAACCAGAACCACGTGCCGTGCACGCCGGAACCGCCTACCGGACAGACCGGAATCAACTTTTGGGCATGCCGGAACCACCAGTCAGATGTGCCAGAAACACGTGCCGGAGACGCCGGAAGCACCTGCCGAGCACGTGGTAACCACCTGCTCAACTCGCCTGAACCACCTGTCGGACACGCCAAAATCACCTGCCCGCTACACCAGCACCACTTCGGGGACAAGCCAGAATCACGTGAGGGGCATGCCGGCACAGCCTCTCAGACTGAACCTCGTGCCGGACACCACAGAACCACCTGCCGGACAGACCGGAACCACCTGCCGGACACGCCGGAACCACCGGCTCGACCCGCCGGAACGACCGCTGGACATGCAAACTCACCTGCCGGCTACGCCGGAAACACTTGGCGAACACTCCGGAATCACCTGCCGGGCATGCCGGAACCACCTCTCAGATATGCCAGAACCACGTGCCAATGACCCCGGAGGCACCTGCCAAACACGCCGGAACCACCTGCTCGACTCGCCAGAACCACCTGCCGGACACGCAAAAATCACCTGCCGGCTACGCCACAACCAGTTGGGGAGCACTTCGGAATCACCTGCTGGGCTTGCTGGAACCACTGCCGGTCATGCCAAAATCACCTGCCAACTACGCCAGTAGCACTTGGCGGACACTGTGGAAACACCTGTCGGGCCGGCCGGAACCACATCTCAGATGTGCCAGAACCATGTGCATGAGATGCTGGAACCACACCCCGAACAGACGGAAAACACCTGCCAGACCCGTCTGAACAACCTGCCGAGCACGCCGGAGCCACCTGCTCGACTCGCCGGAACCACCTACCTGACATGGCCAAATCACCAGCCGGGTATGCCAGAACCACTTGGCGGACACTCCGGAATCATCTGCCGGACATGCCGGAACCAGCTCTCAGACACACCAGAACCACGTGCCGGAGACGCCGGAAGCACCTGCCGAGCATGCCGGAGCCACCTGCTCGACTCGCCAGAAACACCTGCCGGACACGCCAAAATCACCTCCCGGGTACGCCAGAACCACCTGGCGGACACTCCGAAATCACCTGTCGCGCATGCCGGAACCACCTCTCAGACGTGCCGGAAGCACGTGCCAGACACGCTGGAAACACCTACCGGACAGACCGGAACCACCTGCCAAGAACGCCGGAGCCACCTGTTCGACTCGCTGGAACCACCTGCCGGACAGGCCAATATCAACTGCTGGCTATGCCAGAACCACCTGGGGGACAGTCCGGGATCACCTGCCAGCCATGGCGGAACCACCTCTCAGACGTACCAGAACCACCTGCCGGAGAAGCTGGAAACACGTCCTGGACAGACTGGAACCACGTGACGGCCATGCCTGAACCAACTGCCGAGCACGGCGGAACCACCTGCCGGACACGCCAAAATCACCTGCGGGCTACGCCAGAACCACTTGGACGACTCTCCGAAATGACCTGCCGGGCATGTTGGAACCACCTCTCAGACGTGCCAGAAGCACGTGGCGGACAGTCCGGAATCACCTGTTGGGCATACGCAACCACCTCTGACACGTACCAGAACCACTTGCCGCGCACGCCGGAACCACCTACCGGACAGACCGGAATCAACTTTTGGGCATGCTGGAACCACCAGTCAGATGTGCCAGAAACACGTGACGGAGACGCCGGAAGCACCTGCCGAGCACGTCGCAACCACCTGCTCAACTCGCCTGAACCACCTGCCGGACACGCCAAAATCACCTGCCCGCTACACCAGCACCACTTCGGGGACAAGCCGGAATCACGTGAGGGGCATGCCGGCACAGCCTCTCAGACTGAACCTCGTGCCGGACACCACAGAACCACCTGCCGGACAGACCGGAACCACCTGCCGGACACGCCGGAACCACCGGCTCGACCCGCCGGAACGACCGCTGGACATGCAAAATCACCTGCCGGCTACGCCGGAAACACTTGGCGAACACTCCGGAATCACCTGCCGGGCATGCCGGAACCACCTCTCAGATATGCCAGAACCACGTGCCAATGACCCCGGAAGCACCTGCCGAGCACGCCGGAACCACCTGCTCGACTCGCCAGAACCACCTGCCGGACACGCAGAAATCACCTGCCGGCTACGCCACAACCAGTTGGGGAACACTTCGGAATCACCTGCCGGTCTTGCTGGAACCACCTGCCCGTCCTGCGAAAATCACCTGCCAACTACGCCAGTACCACTTGGCGGACACTGTGGAAACACCTGTCGGGCCGGCCGGAACCACATCTCAGACGTGCCAGAACCATGTGCATGAGATGCTGGAACCACACCCCGAACAGACGGAAAACACCTGCCAGACCCGTCTGAACAACCTGCCGAGCACGCCGGAGCCACCTGCTCGACTCGCCGGAACCACCTACCTGACATGCCCAAATCACCAGCCGGGTATGCCAGAACCACTTGGCGGACACTCCGGAATCATCTGCCGGACATGCCGGAACCAGCTCTCAGACACACCAGAACCACGTGCCGGAGACGCCGGAAGCACCTGCCGAGCATGCCGGAGCCACCTGCTCGACTCGCCAGAAACACCTGCCGGACACGCCAAAATCACCTGCCGGGTACGCCAGAACCACCTGGCGGACACTCCGAAATCACCTGTCGCGCATGCCGGAACCACCGCTCAGACGTTCCGGAAGCACGTGCCGGACATGCCGGAATCACCTACCGGACAGACCGGAACCACCTGCCGAGCACGCCGGAGCCACCTGTTCGACTCGCTGGAACCACCTGCCGGACAGGCCAATATCAACTGCTGGCTATGCCAGAACCACCTGGGGGACGGTCCGGAATCACCTGCCAGCCATGGCGGAACCACCTCTCAGACGTACCAGAACCACCTGCCGGGGAAGCTGGAAACACATCCTGGACAGACTGGAACCACGTGACGGCCATGCCTGAACCACCTGCCGAGCACGGCGGAACCACCTGCCGGACACGCCAAAATCACCTGCGGGCTACGCCAGAACCACTTGGACGACTCTCCGAAATGACCTGCCGGGCATGTTGGAACCACCTCTCAGACGTGCCAGAAGCACGTGCCGGACAGTCCGGAATCACCTGTTGGGCATACGCAACCACCTCTGAGACGTACCAGAACCACGTGCCGTGCACGCCGGAACCACCTACCGGACAGTCCGGAATCAACTTTTGGGCATGCCGGAACCACCAGTCAGATGTGCCAGAAACACGTGACGGAGACGCCGGAAGCACCTGCCGAGCACGTCGCAACCACCTGCTCAACTCGCCTGAACCACCTGCCGGACACGCCAAAATCACCTGCCCGCTACACCAGCACCACTTCGGGGACAAGCCGGAATCACGTGAGGGGCATGCCGGCACAGCCTCTCAGACTGAACCTCATGCCGGACACCACAGGACCACCTGCCGGACAGACCAGAACAACCTGCCGGACACGCCGGAACCACCGGCTCGACCCGACGGAACGACCGCTGGACATGCAAAATCACCTGCCGGCTACACCGGAAACACTTGGCGAACACTCCGGAATCACCTGCCGGGCATGCCGGAACCACCTCTCAGATATGCCAGAACCACGTGCCAATGACCCCGGAAGCACCTGCCGAGCACGCCGGAACCACCTGCTCGACTCGCCAGAACCACCTGCCGGACACGCAAAAATCACCTGCCGGCTACGCCACAACCAGTTGGGGAACACTTCGGAATCACCTGCCAGGCTTGCTGGAACCACCTGCCGGTCGTGCGAAAATCACCTGCCTACTACGCCAGTACCACTTGGCGGACACTGTGGAAACACCTGTCGGGCCGGCCGGAACCACATCTCAGACGTGCCAGAACCATGTGCATGAGATGCTGGAACCACACCCCGAACAGACGGAAAACACCTGCCAGACCCGTCTGAACAACCTGCCGAGCACGCCGGAGCCACCTGCTCGACTCGCCGGAACCACCTACCTGACATGCCCAAATCACCAGCCGGGTATGCCAGAACCACTTGGCGGACACTCCGGAATCATCTGCCGGACATGCCGGAACCAGCTCTCAGACACACCAGAACCACGTGCCGGAGACGCCGGAAGCACCTGCCGAGCATGCCGGAGCCACCTGCTCGACTCGCCAGAAACACCTGCCGGACACGCCAAAATCACCTGCCGGGTACGCCAGAACCACCTGGCGGACACTCCGAAACCACCTGTCGCGCATGCCGGAACCACCTCTCAGATGTGCCGGAAGCACGTGCCGGACACGCCGGAATCACGTACCGGACAGACCGGAACCACCTGCCGAGCACGCCGGAGCCACCTGTTCGACTCGCTGGAACCACCTGCCGGACAGGCCAATATCAACTGCTGGCTATGCCAGAACCACCTGGGGGACGGTCCGGAATCACCTGCCAGCCATGGCGGAACCACCTCTCAGACGTACCAGAACCACCTGCCGGAGAAGCTGGAAACACGTCATGGACAGTCTGGAACCACCTGCCGGCCAAGCCTGAACCTCCTGCCAAGCACAACGGAACAACCTGCCAGACACGCCAAAATCACCTGCGTGTTATGCCAGAACCACTTGGAGGACTCTCTGGGATGACCTGCCGGGCATGCCGGAACCACCTCTCAGACGTGCCAGAACCATGTGGCGGACAGTCCGGAATCACCTGTTGGGCATGCGCAACCACCTCTGAGACGTACCAGAACCACACGCCGTGCAGGCTGGAACCACCTACCGGACAGACCGGAATCACCTTTCGGGCATGCCGGAACCACCTGTCAGATGTGCCAGAAACACGTGCCGGAGACGCCGGATGCACCTGCCAAGCACGTTGGAACCACCTGCTCAACTCGCCTGAACCACCTGCCGGACATGCCAAAATCACCTGCCGACTATGCCAGAACCACTTGGCGAACACTCCGGAATCACTTGCCGGGCATGCAGGAACCACCTCTCAGACATGCCAGAACCCCGTGCCAATGACCCCGGAAGCACCAGCCGAGCACGCCGGAACCACCTGCTCGACTCGCCAGAACCACCTGCCGATCACGCAAAAATCACCTGCCGGCTACGCCACAACCAGTTGGTGAACACTTTCCAATCACCTGCCAGGCTTGCTGGAACCACCTGCCAGTCATGCGAAAATCACCTGCCAACTACGCCAGAACCGCTTGGCGGACACTGCGGAAACACCTGTCGGGCCGGCTGGAAACACATCTCGGACGTACCAGAAACGTGTTCATGAGATGCTGGAACCACACCCCGAACAGACGGATACCACCTGCCAGAACCGCCTGAACCACCTGCTGAGCACGCCGGAACCACCTGCTCGACTCACCGGTACCACCTCCCTGACACGCCAAAATCACCTGCTGGGTATGCCAGAACCACTTGGCGGACACTCCGGAATCAACTGCCGGACATGCCGGAACCAGCTCTCAGACACACCAGAAACAAGTGCCGGAGACGCCGGAAGCACCTGCCGAGCATGCCGGAGCCACCTGCTCGACTCGCCAGAAACACCTGCCGGACACGCCAAAATCACCTGCCGGGTATGCCAGAACCACCTGGCGGACACTCCGGAATCACCTGCCGCGCATGCCGGAACCACCTCTCAGACGTCCCGGAAGCACGTGCCAGACACGCCGGAAACACCTACCGGACAGACCGGAACCACCTGCCAAGAACGCCGGAGCCACCTGTTCGACTCGCTGGAACCACCTGCCGGACAGGCCAATATCAACTGCTGGCTATTGCAGAACCACCTGGGGGACGGTCCGGGATCACCTGCCAGCCATGGCGGAACCACCTCTCAGACGTACCAGAACCACCTGCCGGAGAAGCTGGAAACACGTCCTGGACAGACTGGAACCACGTGACGGCCATGCCTGAACCACCTGCCGAGCACGGCGGAACCACCTGCCGGACACGCCAAAATCACCTGCGGGCTACGCCAGAACTACTTGGACGACTCTCCGATATGACCTGCCGGGCATGTTGGAACCACCTCTCAGACGTGCCAGAAGCACGTGGCGGACAGTCCGGAATCACCTGTTGGGCATACGCAACCACCTCTGACACGTACCAGAACCACGTGCCGTGCACGCCGGAACCACCTACCGGACAGACCGGAATCAACTTTTGGGCATGCCGGAACCACCAGTCAGATGTGCCAGAAACACATGCCGGAGACACCGGAAGCACCGGCCGAGAACGTCGCAACCACATGCTCAACTCGCCTGAACCACCTGGCGGACACGCCAAAATCACCTGCCCGCTACACCAGCACCACTTCGGGGACAAGCTGGAATCACGTGAGGGGCATGCCGGCACAGCCTCTCAGACTGAACCTCGTGCCGGACACCACAGAACCACCTGCCGGACAGACCGGAACCACCTGCCGGACACGCCGGAACCACCGGCTCGACCCGCCGGAACGACCGCTGGACATGCAAAATCTCCTGCCGGCTACGCCGGAAACACTTGGCGAACACTCCGGAATCACCTGCCGGGCATGCCGGAACCACCTCTCAGATATGCCAGAACCACGTGCCAATGACCCCGGAAGCACCTGCCGAGCACGCCGGAACCACCTGCTCGACTCGCCAGAACCACCTGCCGGACACGCAAAAATCACCTGCCGGCTACGCCACAACCAGTTGGGGAACACTTCGGAATCACCTGCCGGGCTTGCTGGAACCACCTGCCGGTCATGCCAAAATCACCTGCCAACTACGCCAGTACCAGTTGGCGGACACTGTGGAAACACCTGTCGGGACGGCCGGAACCACCTCTCAGACGTGCCAGAACCATGTGCATGAGATGCTGGAACCACACCCCGAACAGACGGAAAACACCTGCCAGACCCGTCTGAAACCCCTGGCGAGCACGCCAGATCCACCTGCTCAACTAGCCGGAACCACCTTCCTGACACGCCAAAATCACCTGCCAGGTCTACCAGAACCACTTGGTGGATACTCCGGAATCATCTGCCGGAAATGCCAGAACCAGCCCTCTGACACACCAGAACCATGTGCCGGACACACCGGAAGCACCTGCTGATCATGCCTGAGCCACATGCTCGACTTGCAAGTAACACCTGCCTGACACGCCAAAATCACCTGCCGGGTACGCCAGAATCACGTGGTGGACACTCGGATTGACCGGTCAGGCATGCCGGAACCAACTCTCAAACGTGCCAGAACCTCGTGCCGGACACGCCAGAACCACCTGCCGGACAGACCGGAAACACCTGCCGGACACGCCGGAACCTCCGGCTAGACTTGCCAGAACCACCGCTGGACATGCAAAATGACCTGCTGGCTACGCCAGAACCACTTGGCGAACACTCCGGAATCACCTGTCAGGCATGCCGGAACCACCTCTCAGACTTGCCAGAACCAAATCCCGGACACTCCGGTATCACCTGCCGGGCATGCCGGAACCACCTCTCAGAGGTGCCAGATCCACATGCCGGACACTCCGGAATCACCTGCCGGGCATGCCGGAACCACCTCTCAGACGTGCCAGAACCTCGTGCCGGACACGCCAGAACCACCTGCCGGACAGACCGGAACCACCTGCCGGACACGCCGGAACCACCATTCGACTCGCCGGAACCACCGCCGGACATGCAAAATCACCTGCCGGCTACGCCAGAACCACTTTGCAAACACTCCCGAATCACCTGCCGGGCATGCCGGAACCACCTATCAGGCTTGCCAGAACCATGTTCCGGACACGCCGGAACCACCTGCCGAGTATGCCGGAACCACCTGACCCACTCCCCAGAACCACCTGCTGGACACGCCAGAATCACCTGCCGTCTATGTCACAACCACTCGGCAGACACTCTGGAACCACCTGCCGGGCATGCCGGAACCATCTCTCAGACGTGCCACAACCACGTGCCGGAGAGACCGGAAGCACCTGCCGAGCTCGCCGGAAACACCTGCTGGACATGCGAGAACCACCTGCCTGACAGGCCAAAATCATATGCCAGCTACGCCAAAACCACTTGGTGGACACTCCAGAATCACCTTGCGGGCATGCCGGGACCACGTCATGGACAGACTGCAAACACCTGCCGGACCTGCCTGAACCACCTGCCGAGCACGCCGGAACCACCTGCTCGACTCACCAGAGCCACCTGCCGGACACACCAGAAACACCTGCAGGGTACGCCAGAACCACTTGGAGGACTCTCCGGGATCACCTGCCGGGCATGCCGGAACCACCTATCAGACTTGCCAGAACCATGTGCCGGACACCCCAGAACCACCTGCCGAGTATGCCGGAACTACCTGCTCCACTCCCCAGAACCAACGGCCGGACACGCCAAAATCACCTGCCGGCTACGCCAGAACCACTCGGCAGACACTCCGGAACCACCTCCAGGACAGACCGGAACCAGTTGCCTGACACGCCGGGACCACCTGCTTGAATCGCCAGAACCACCTGCCGGACACGCCAGAATCACCAGACGGCAACGCCACAACCACTTGTCGGACACTCCGGAATCAGCTGCCGGGCATGCTGGAACTACCTCTCAGAGGTGCCACAACCACATGCCGGAGATGGCGGAAGCACCTGCCGAGAATGCCAGAAGTTCCTGATCCACTCCCCAGAACCACCTGCCGGACACGCCAGAATCACCAGCCGGCTACGCCACAACCACTTGTCGCACACTCCGGAATCACCTGCCGGGCATGCTGGAACCACCTCTCAGAGGTGCCACAACCACATGTCGGAGACGGCGGAAGCACCTGCCTAGAATGCCGGAAGTTCCTGATCCACTCCCCAGAACCACCTGCCGGACACCCAAAAATCACCCGCCGGCTACGCCAGAACCACTTGGCGGACACTCCAGAATCACCTGCCGGGCATGCCAGCACAACCTCTCAGAAGTGCCAGAAGCACGTGCCGGACAGGCCGGAACCATCTCCCGGACAGACCGGAAACACAGGAAACACTCGCCGGAACCACCTGCTTGACTCACCGGTCCCACCTGCCGCTCACGCCAAAATCACCTGCCCGATACACCAGAACCACTTGGTGGACAAGCCGGAATCACGTGAAGGGCATGCCGACACAACCTCTCAGACGTGCCAGAACCTCGTGCCGGACACCCCAGAACCACCTGCTGGACAGACCGGAACCACCTGCCGGACACGCCAGAACCACTGGCTCGACTCGCCGGAACCATTGCCGGACATGCAAAATCACCTGCCGGCTACGCCAGAACCACTTGGCGAACACTCCAGAATCACCTGCCGGGCATGGCCGAACCACCTCTCAGACATGCCGGAACCACATGCCAATGACACCGGAAGCACCTGCCGAGCACGCCAGAACCACCTGCTCGACTCGCCAAAACCACCTGCTGGACACACCAAAATCACCTGCCGGCTACGCCACAACCATTTGGTGAACACTTCGGAATCACCTGCCGGGCTGGCTGGAACCGCCTGCCGGTCTCGCCAACATCACCTGCCAGCTATGACAGAACCACTTCGCGGACACCATGGAAACACCTGTCGGGCCGGCCGGAACCACCTCTCAGACGTGCCAGAACCATGTGCCTGAGATGCCGGAACCACACCCCGAACAGACGGAAAACACCTGCCAGACCCGCCTGAACCACCTGCCGAGCACGCCGGAACCACCTAATCGACTCTCCGGAACCACCTACCTGACACGCCAAAATCACCTGCCGGTATGCCAGAACCACTTGGTGGACACTCCGGAATCATCTGCCGGACATGCCAGAACCATCTCTCAGACACACCAGAACCACGTGCCGGACACGCCGGAAGCACGTGCTGAGCATGCCTGAGCCACATGCTCGACTTGCAAGAAACACCTGCCAGACACGCCAAAATCACCTGCCGTGTACGCCAGAACCACGTGGCGGACACTCCGGAATCACCTGTCGGGCATGCCGGAACCACCTCTCAGATGTGCCAGAACCTCGTGCCGGACACGCCAGAACCACCTGCCGGACAGACCGGAACCACCTGCTGGACACGCCGGAACCACCGGCTCGACTCGCCGGAACCACCGCCAGACATGCAAAATGACCTGCCGGCTATGCCAGAACCACTTGGCGAACACTCCGGAATCACCTGTCGGGCATGCCGGAACCACCTCTCAGACTTGCCAGAACCATGTTCCGGACACGCCGGTACCACCTTCCGAGTATGCCGGAACCACCTGATCTACTCCCCAGAACCACCTCCTGGACACGCCAGAATCACCTGCCAGATACGCCAAAACCACTCGGCAGACACTCCGGAACCACCTCCCGGGCATGCCGGAACCACCTCTCAGAGGTGCCAGAACGACATGCCGGACACTCCGGTATCACCTGCCGGGCATGCCGGAACCATCTCTCAGACGTGCTAGAACCATGTTCCGGACACGCCGGTACCACCTGCCGAGCTCGCCGGAACCACCTGCTGGACACGCCAAAATCACATGCCGGCTACGCCAGAACCACTCGGCATACACTCCGGAATCAACTGCCGGGCTGGCTGGAACCACCTGCCGGTCACGCCAACATCACCTTTCAGCTACGCCAGAACCACTTGGCGGACACTCCCGAAACACCTGTTGGGCCGGCCGCAACCACCTCTCAGACGTGCCAGAACCCTGTGCCTGAGATGCCGGAACCACTCCCCGAACAGACCGAAACCACCTGCCAGACCCACCTGAACCCCCTGGTGAGCAGGCCTGATCCACCTGCTCAACTAGCCGGAACCACCTGCCTGAGATGCCAAAGTCACCTGCCAGGTATACCAGAACCACTTGGTGGACACTCCGGAATCATCTGCCGGACATGCCAGAACCAGCTCTCAGACACACCAGAACCACGTGACAGAGACGCCGGAAGCACCAGCTGAGCATGCCTGATCCACCTGCTCGACTCGCAAGAAACAGCTGTCGGACATGCCAAAATCACCTGCCGGGTACGCCAGAAACAGTTGGCGGACACTCCGGAATCACCTGCCATGCATGCCGGAACCACCTCTCAGACGTGCCAGAACCTCGTGCCGGACACGCCAGAACCACCTGCCGGACAGACCGGAAACACCTGCCGGACACGCCGGAACCTCCGGCTAGACTCGCCGGAACCACCGCTGGACATGCAAAATGACCTGCCGGCTACGCCAGAACCACTTGGCGAACACTCCGGAATCACCTGTCAGGCATGCCGGAACCACCTCTCAGACTTGCCAGAACCAAATCCCGGACACTCCGGTATCACCTGCCGGGCATGCCGGAACCACCTCTCAGAGGTGCCAGATCCACATGCCGGACAATCCGGAATCACCTGCCGGGCATGCCAGCACAACCTCTCAGAGGTGCCAGAAGCACGTGCCGGACAGGCCGGAACCAGCTCCCGGACAGACCGGAAACACAGGAAACACTCGCCGGAACCACCTGCTTGACTTACCGGTCCCACCTGCCGGACACGCCAAAATCACCTGCCCGCTGCACCAGAACCACTTGGCTGACAAGCCGGAATCACGTGAAGGGCATGCCTACACAACCTCTCAGACGTGCCGGAACCTCGTGCAGGACACCCCAGAACCACCTGCCGGACACGCCGGAACCACCGGCTCGACTCGCCGGAACCACCGCCGGACATGCAAAATCACCTGCCGGCTACGCCAGAACCACTTGGCGAACACTCCGGAATCACCCGCTGGGCATGCCGCAACGACGTCTCAGACATGCCACAACCACATGCCAATGACACCGGAAGCACCTGCCGAGCACGCCAGAACCACCTGCTCGACTCGCCAGAACCACCTGCCGGACACACCAAAATCACCTGCCGGCTACGCCACAACCAGTTGGTGAACACTTCGAAATCAACTGCCGGGCTGTCTGGAACCACCTGCGGTGACGCCAAAATCACGTGCCAGCTACGCCAGAACCACTTGGCAGACACGCCAAAATCACCTACCGGCTACGCCACAACCAGTTGTTGAACACTTCAGAATCACCTGCCGTTCTGGCTGGAACCACCTGCCGGTCATGCCAACATCACCTGCCAGCTACGCCAGAACCACTTGGCGGACACTCCGTAAACACCAGTCGTGCCGACCGCAAACACCTCTCAGCCGTGCCAGAACCATGTGCCTGAGATGCCGGAACCACACCCCGAACAGACCGAAACCACCTGCCAGACCCGCCTGAACCACCTGCCGAGCATGCCAGATCCACCTGCTGAGCATGCTGGAACAACCTGCTCGACTCGCTGGAGCCACCTGCCGGACATGCCAAAATCAGCTGCCGGCTATGCCAGAACCACTTGCCGGACACTCCAAAATCACCTGCCTGGCGTGCCGGAACCACCTCTCATACGTACCAGAACCACGTGCAGGAGATGCCGGAAGCACCTGCCGAGCATGCCAGAACCACCCGATCCACTCCCCAGAGCCACCTGCTGGACCCGCCTGAACCACCTGCTGGCTACGCGGGAACCACTTGGTGGACACTCCGGAATCACCTGCCGTGCATGCCGGAACCACCCCTCAGACGTGCCTGAAAAACGTGCCGGACACGCTGGAACCACCTCCCGGACTAACCGGAACCACCTTTCGGACATGCCTGAACCACCTTACGAGCAGGCTGGAACCACCTGCTCGACTCGCTGGAACCATCTGCTGGATACACCAAAATCACCTGCCGGCTACGGCAGAACCACTTGCTGACACTCTGGAATAACCTGCCATTCATCCCGGAACCGCCCCTCAGATGTGCCAGAACCACGTGCTGGACGCCCCGGACCACTTCCGTGAAAGACTGGAACCACCTGCTGAGCATTCTGGAAACACCTGCTCGACTCCCGGGAACCGCCTCTGGGGAAACTGTCATAGAAATGCAGGTAAAACGGCCTTTCTTGCCAGCCCTTAACTCGCCACTTTAGAACTTCTGCTTCTGCCACAATTGCACCTTGCCAACCAGGCTCAGACGAAATGCCTACATCTTCCCCTTAGGCAACAGGGGCGAAGCCCACATGATTGTGCTTCCACATGCTTAGCAGGAGCAGACAATAGGCTTTTTACAAACCGCCATTGTGCACTGGGTCAGAGAGTGTCAGAATGCACCTATGTCAGAAAGGGCCCTTTGCTCTCAGCCGTGCCCTCCATTGCTCTAGAGGTGGAAGGCACAAAGCACTGCCTCCATCCTTCAATGGGAGACAAGCCATAACCTGTCTTGCCTCCAGCTCTTTAGGAAGCTGACAAACAACTCGCTTGCCACAGTCCTGTTACAGCAGACCGGGGAACTTCTCATACAAAGGCAGCTCAAATGGCATTTCTTCCCAGCCCTTAACTCGCAGCTTTAGAACTTCTGCTTCTGCCGCAATTCCACCTTGCCAACCCAGCTCAGACAAAATGCCTACATCTTCCCCTTAACCAACTGGGCTGAGTCCCAAATGATTGTTCAACCATGTGTTTAGCAGGAGAGAGACAATACACTTTTCACCAACCACAGTTGACCACTGGTGGAGAGAGTGTCAGAAAACACCTATGTCAGAAAGGCCCCTTTCCTCTCAGTTTTGCCCTCCATTGCTCTAGACGCGGAATGCACAATGCATTGTCTCCACCGCTCTAGGGGCGACAAGCCACAGACCATCTTTCTTCCATCTCTTTAGGAAGTTGAGAACGAGCTCTCCTGACGCATAAAAAGGAATCATGCCCCTTAGATGCCAGAAAACCACGGGAGACATGCCAAAAACACCCTCCGCACACTCTCAAAGAACCACACATTCATGCCAGAACGACCCAACAGGCACACCAGAAGCACCCACGTTGCATGCCAGAACCACCTGTCACCACCTGCTGAACACAGTGGAACAACAATTCTGACACTGCAGAACCATCTCTTCAACATGCCAGCTGCACACAACAGACATGACAGAACCAGATTACAAACGCAGCACAACATGCCAGACACATTGGAAACACCTGATGGATATGCCGCAAACAGGTGCCAGAAACAGTGAAACCTCCTGCAGAGTATTTCAGAACAGGGGGCCAGAAATGCCACCAACACCTGTCTTAGAAGCCAGAGCCACGAGCCCAAAAACCAGGAAAGACCTGCTGGACATGCCAAAATAACCTGCTGGTGATGCCAGAACCACTTGGTGGACACCCAGGAATCAGCTGCCAGGCTGCCTGAAGCACGTCGCAGACGTGCCAGAAACACATTACAGACATGCCATAAACACCTCCGGGACAGACCGTAAACACCTGCCCAACAAGCTTGGAACACCTCTCAGACGTACCAGAACCACTTGCCAGACAAGCTGGAAACATGTACTGCACAGACTGGAACCACGTGCTGAGCACGCCAGAACCACCTGCCGGACACGCCCAAATCACCTGACGGCTACGCCGGAAACACTTTGAATACAAGGCAGAATAATGTTTTGGGCATGATGGCACAAACTCTCAGACGTGCCAGAACCTCGTGCTGGACACCCCAGAACCACCTGCCGGGCATGCCAGCACAACCTCTCAGAAGTGCCAGAAGCATGTGCCGGACAGGCCGGAACCAGCTCCCGGACAGACCGGAAACACAGGAAACACTCGCCGGAAGCACCTGCTTGACTCACCGGTCCCACCTGCCAGACACGCCAAAATCATGTGCCCGCTACACCAGAACCACTTGGTGGACAAGCCGGAATCACGTGAAGGGCATGCCGACACAACCTCTCAGACGTGCCAGAACCTCGTGCCGGACACGCCAGAACCACCTGCCGGACAGACCGGAAACACCTGCTGGACACGCAAGAACCACTTAGCAGACACTCCGGAATCACATGCCAGGCATCCCGGAACCACCTCTCAGAGGTGCCAGAACCAAATGCTGGACACTCCGGTATCACCTGCCGGGCATGCAAGAACAAACTCTCAGAGGTGGCAGAACCACATGCCGGACACTCCGGAATCACCTGCCGGGCATGCCGGAACCACCTGATACACTCCCGAGAACCACCTGCTGGACATGCCGGAATCACCTGCCGGACATGCCGGAACCACCGGCTCGACTCGCCGGAACCATTGCCGGACATGCAAAATCACCTGCCGGCTACGCCAGAACCACTTGGCGAACACTCCGGAATCACCTGCCGGGCATGCCGGAACCAACTCTCAGACATGCCAGAACCTCGTGCCGGTCACGACAGAACCACCTGCCGGACAGACCGGAAACACCTGCTGGACACACCGGAACCACCGCCTCGACTCCCCGGAACCACCGCCGGACATGCAAAATGACCTGCCGGCTACGCCAGAACCACTTGGCGAACACTCCGGAATCCCCTGTCGGGCATGCCGGAACCACCTCTCAGACTTGCCAGAACCAAGTTCCGGACACGCCGGTACCACCTGCCGACTATGCCGGAACCACCTGATCCACTCCCCAGAACCACCGGCTGCATACGCCAGAATCACCTGCTGGCTACTCCAGAACCACCCGGCAGACACTCCGTAACCAACGGCCGGGCATGCCGGAACCACCTCTCAGAGGTGCCAGAACCACATGCCGGACACTCCGGAATCACCTGCCGGGCATGCCGGAACCATCTCTCAGACGTGCCAGAACCATGTTCCGGACATGCCGGAACCACCTGCCGAGCTCGCCGGAATGACCTGCTGGACACGCCAAATCACATGCCGGCTACGCCTGAACCACTCTGCAAACACTCCGGAATCACATGCCAGGCATTCCGGAACAACCTCTCAGAGGTGCCAGAACCAAATGCCGGACACTCCGGAATCACCTGCCGGGCATGCCGGAACCTCCTCTCAGAGGTGCCAGAACCACATGCCGGACACTCCGGAATCACCTGTCGGGCATGGCGGAACCACCTCTCGGACATGCCGGAACCACATGCCAATGACACAGGGAGCACCTGCCGAGCACGCCAGAACCACCTGCTGGACACGCCAAAATCACCTGCCGGCTACGCCAGAACCACTCGGCAGACACTCCGGAATCACCTGCCGGGCTGGCTGGAACCACCTGCCGGTCACGCCAACTTCACCTTTCAGCTACGCCAGAACCACTTGGCGGAGACTCCGGAAACACCAGTCGGGCGGGCCGGAACCACCTCTCAGACTTGCCAGAACCATGTTCTGGACACACCGGTACCACCTGCCGAGTATGCCGGAACCAGCTGATCCACTCCTCAGAAACACCTAGTGGACACGCCAAAATCAACTGCCGGCTACGCCAGAACCACTCGGCAGACACTCCGGAATCACCTGTCGGGCATGCCGGAACCAACTCTCAGACGTGCCAGAACCTCGTGCAGGACACGCCAGAACCACCTGCCGGACAGACCGGAAACACCTGCTGGACACGCCAGAACCATTCGGCAGACACTCCGGAATCACATGCCAGGCATCCCGGACCCACCTCTCAGAGGTGCCAGAACCAAATGCCGGACACTCCGGTATCACCTGCCGGGCAGGCCGGAACAACCTCCCAGAGGTGCCAGAACCACATGTCGGACACTCCGGAATCACCTGCCAGGCATGCCGGAACCACCTGATCCACTCCCCAGAACCACCTGCTGGAAATGCCGGAATCACCTGACGGAGATGCCGGAACCACCGGCTCGACTCGCCGGAACCATTGCCGGACATGCAAAATCACCTGCCGGATACGCCAGAACCACTTGGCGAACACTCCAGATTCACCTGCCGCGCATGGCGTAACCACCTCTCAGACTTGCCAGAAGCATGTTCCAGACACGCCGGTACCACCTGCCGAGTGTGCCGGAACCACCTGATCCACTCCAGAGAACCACATGCTGGACAGGCCAGAATCATTGGCCGGCTACGCCCGAACCACTCGGCGGACACTCCGGAACCACCTGCCGGGCATGCCGGAACCACCTCTCAGAGGTGCCAGAACCAAATGCCGGACACTCCGGTATCACCTGCCGGGCATGCCAGAACAACCTCTCAGAGGTGCCAGAACCACATGCCGGACACTCCGGAATCACCTGCTGGGCAAGCCGGAACCACCTGCTGGACATGCTGGAACCACCTGCCGGACATGCCGGAACCACCTGCCGGACATGCCGGAACCACCGGCTCGACTCTCCGGAACCATTGCCGGATATGCAAAATCACCTGCCAGCTACGGTAGAACCACTTGGCGAACACTCCGGAATCACCTGCCGGGCATGGCGGAACCACGTCTCAGACATGCCGGAACCACATGCCAATGACACCGGAAGCACCTGCCGAGCACACCAGAAACACCTGCTCGACTCGCCAAAACCACCTGCTGGACACGCCAAAATCACCTGCCGGCTACGCCACAACCATTTGGTGAACTCTTCGGAATCACCTGTCGGAAATGCCGGAACCACCTCTCAGACTTGCCAGAACCATGATCCGGACACGCCGGTACCACCTGCCGAGTATGCCGGAACCACCTGATCCACTCCACAGAACCACCTGCTGGACACGCCTGAATCACCTGCCGGCTACGCCAGAGCCACTCGGCAGACACTCCGGAACCACCTGCCGGGCATGCCGGAACCACCACTCAGAGGTGCCAGAACCACATGCCGGACACTCCGGAATCACCTGCCGGGCATGCCGGAACCATCTCTCAGACGTGCCAGAACCATGTTCCGGACGCGCCGGTACCACCTGCCGAGCTCGCCAGAACCTCCTGCTGGACACGCCAAAATCACATGCTGGCTATGCCAGAACCAATCAGCAGACACTCCTGAATCACCTGCCGGGCTGGCTGGAACCACCTGCCGGTCACGCCAACATCACCTTTCAGCTACGCCGGAAACACTTGGCGAACACTCCGGAATCCCCTGTCGGACACCCGGAACCACCTCTCAGACTTGCTAGAACCAAGTTCCGGACACGCCGGTACCACCTGCCGAGTATGCCGGAACCACCTGATCCACTCCCCAGAACCACCTGCTGGATACGCCAGAATCACCTGCCGGCTACTCCAGAACCACCCGGCAGACACTCCGTAACCAACGGCCGGGCATGCCGGAACCACCTCTCAGAGGTGCCAGAACCACATGCCGGACACTCCGGAATCACCTGCCGGGCATGCCGGAACCACATGCCGGACATGCCGGAACCACCGGCTCGAATCGCCGGAACCATTGCCGGACATGCAAAATCACCTGACGGCTACGCCAGAACCACTTGGCGAACACTCCAGAATCACCTGCCGGGCATGGCCGAACCACCTCTCAGACATGCCGGAACCACGTCCCAATGACACCGGAAGCACCTGACGAGCACGCCAGAACCACGTGCTTGACTCGCCAAAACCACCTGCTGGACACATTAAAATCACCTGCCGGCTACGCCACAACCCTTTGGTGAACTCTTCGGAATCACCTGCCGGGCTGGCTGGAACCACCTGCCAGTCACGCCAACATCACCTGCCAGCTATGCCAGAACCACTTGGCGGACACCATGGAAACACCTGTCGGGCCGGCCGGAACCACCTATCAGACGTGCCAGAACCATGTGCCTGAGATGCCGGAACCACACCCCGAACAGACCGAAACCACCTGCCAGACCCGCCTGAACCACCTGCCGAGCACGCCGGAACCACCTACTCGACTCGCTCGGACCACCTACCTGACACGCTAAAATCACCTGCCGGGTATGCCACAACCACTTGGTGGACACTCCGGAATCATCTGCCGGACATGCCAGAACCAGCTCTCAGACACACAAGAACCACGTGCCAGACACGCCGGAAGCACCTGCTGAACATGCCTGAGCCAAATGCTCGACTTGCAAGAAACACCTGCCAGACACGCCAAAATCACCTGCCGGGTACGCCAGAACCACGTGGCAGACACTCCGGAATCACCTGTCGGGCATGCCGGAACCAACTCTCAGACGTGCCAGAACCTCGTGCCGGTCACGCCAGAGCCACCTGCCGGACAGACCGGAAACACCTGCTGGACACGCCGGAACCACCGGCTCGACTCCCCGGAACCACCGCCGGACAAGCAAAATGACCTGCCGGCTACGCCAGAACCACTTGGCGAACACTCTGGAATCACCTGTCGGGCATGCCGGAACCACCTCTCAGATTTGCCAGAACCAAGTTCCGGACATGCCGGTACCACGTGCCGAGTATGCCGGAACCACCTGATCCACTCCCCAGAACCACCTGCTGGACACCCCAGAATCACCTGCCGGCTACTCCAGAACCACTCGGCAGACACTCCGTAACCAACTGCCGGGCATGCCGGAACCACCTCTCAGAGGTGCCAGAACCACATGCCGGACACTCCGGTATCACCTGCCGGGCATGACGGAACCATCTCACAGACGTGCCAGACCATGTTCAGGACATGCCGGAACCACGTGCCGAGCTCGCCGGAACCACCTGCTGGACACGCCAAAATCACCTGCCGGCTACGCCTGAACCACTCGGCAGACACTCCGGAATCACCTGCCGGGCTGGCTGGAACCACCTGCCGGTCACGCCAACATCACCTTTCAGCTATGCCAGAACCACTTGGCGGACACTCCGGAAACACCTGTTGGGCCGGCCGCAACCACCTCTCAGACATGCCAGAACCATGTGCCTGAGATGCCAGAACCACTCCCCGAACAGACCGAAACCACCTGCCAGACCCACCTGAACCCCCTGGCGAGCACGCCTGATCCACCTGCTCGACTAGCCGGAACCACCTTCCTGACACGCCAAAATCACCTGCCAGGTATACCAGAACCACTTGGTGGACACTCCGGAGTCATCTGCCGGACATGCCAGAACCAGCTCTCAGACACAATAGAACCACGTGCCAGAGACGCCGGAAGCACCAGCTGAGCATGCCTGAGCCACCTGCTCGACTCGCAAGAAACACCTGTCGGACATGCCAAAATCACCTGCCGGGTACGCCAGAAACACTTGGCGGACTCTCCGGAATCACCTGTCGGGCGTGCCGGAACCACCTCTCAGACTTGCCAGAACCAAGTTCTGGACACGCCGGTACCACCTGCCGAGTATGCCGGAACCAGCTGATCCACTCCCCAGAACCACCTAGCTGGACACGCCAAAATCAACTGCCGTCTACGCCAGAACCACTCGGCAGACACTCCGGAATCACATGCCAGGCATTCCGGAACCACCTCTCAGAGGTGCCAGAAACAAGTGCCGGACACACCGGTATCACCTGCCGGGCATGCCGGAACCACCTCTCGAGGTGCCAGAACCACATGCCGGAAACTCCGGAATCACCTGCCGGGCATGCCGGAACCACGTGCTGGACATGCCAGAATCACCTGCCGGGCATGCCGGAACCACCTGCCGGACATAGCCGGAACCACCTGCTCGACTCGCCGGAATCACCTGCCGGACATGCCAAAATCACCAGCCGGCTACGCCAGAACCACTTGGCGGACACTCCGGAATCACCTGCCGGGCATGGCGGAACCACCTCTCAGACATGCCGGAACCACATGCCAATGACACCGGAACCACCTGCCGAGCACGCCAGAACCACCAGCTCGACACGCCAAAACCACCTTCCGGACACGCCAAAATCACCTGCCGGCTACGTCAGAACCACTCAGCAGACACTCCGGAATCACCTGCCGGGCATTCCAGAACCACCTCTCAGAGGTGCCAGAACCACATGCCGGACACTCCGGAATCACCTGCCGGACATGCCAGAACCACCTCTCAGAGATGCCAGAACCACTTGCCGGACACTCCGGAATCACCTGCCGGGCATGCCGGAACCACCTGTCGGACATGCCGGAACCACCTGCTCGACTCGCCGAAACCACCTGCCGGAGATGCCAAAATCACCTGCCGGCTAGGCCAGAACCACGTGGCGGACACTATGGAATCACCTGCAGGGCATGCCGGAACCACCTCTCAGACATGCCGGAACCACATGCCAATGACACCGGAAGCACCTGCCGAGCACGCCAGAACCACCTGCTCGACTCGCCAAAACCACCTGCTGGACACGCCAAAATCACCTTCCAGCTACACCACAACCATTTGGTGAGCACTTTGGAATCACCTGCCGGGCTGGCTGGAACCAGATGCCGGTCACGCCAACATCACCTGCTAGCTATGCCAGAACCACTTGGCGGACACCATGGAAACACCTGTCGGGCCGGCCGGAACCATCTATCAGACGTGCCAGAACCATGTGCCTGAGATGCCGGAACCACACCCCGAACAGAGCGAAACCACCTGCCAGACCCGCCTGAACCACCTGCCAAGCACGCCGGAACCACCTACTTGACTCGCTGGAACCACCTACCTGACACGCTAAAATCACCTGCTGGGTATGCCACAACCACTTGGTGGACACTCCGGAATCATCTGCCGGACATGCCAGAACCAGCTCTCAGACACACCAGAACCACGTGCCAGACACGCCGGAAGCACCTGCTGAGCATGCCTGAGCCAAATGCTCGACTTGCAAGAAACACCTGCCAGACAAGCCAAAATCACCTGCCGGGTACGCCAAAACCACGTGGCGGACACTCTGGAATCACCTGTCGGGCATGCCGGAACCAACTCTCAGACGTGCCAGAACCTCGTGCTGGTCACGCCAGAACCACCTGCCGGACACGCCGAACCACCGGCTCGACTCGCCGGAACCACCGCCGGACATGCAAAATGACCTGCCGGCTACGCCAGAACCACTTGACGAACACTCCGTAATCACCTGTCGGGCATGCCGGAACCACCTCTCAGACTTGCCAGAACCATGTTCCGGACACGCCGGTACCACCTGCCGAGTATGCCGGAACCACCTGTTCCACTCCCCAGAACCACCTGCTGCACACGCCAGAATCACCTGCCGACTACGCCAGAACCACTCGGCAGACACTCCGGAATCACCTGCCGGGCATGCCGGAACCACCTCTCAGAGGTGCCAGAACCACATGCCGGACACTCCGGAATCACCTGCCGGGCATGCCGGAACCACCTCTCAGAGGTGCCAGAACAACATGCCAGACACTCCGGAATCACCTGCCTGGCATGCCGGGATCATCTCTCATACGTGCCAGAACCATGTTCCGGACACGCTGGTACCACCTGCCGAGCTCGCCGGAACCACCTGCTGGACACGCCAAAATCACCTGCCAGCTTCGCCAGAACCACACGGCAGAGACTCCGGAATCACCTGCCGGGCTGGCTGGAACCACCTGCTGGTCACGCCAAGATCAGCTGACAGCTATGCCAGAACCACTTGGCGGACACCATGGAAACACCTGTCGGGCCGGCCGGAACCACCTCTCAGACGTGCCAGAACCATGAGCCTGAGATGCCGGAACCACTCCCCGAACAGACCGAAACCACCTGCCAGACACGCCTGAACCCCCTGGCGAGCACGCCTGATCCACCTGCTCAACTAGCCGGAACCAACTTCCTGACACGCCAAAATCCCCTGCCAGGTATACAAGAACCACTTGGTGGACACTCCGGAATCATCTGCCGGAGATGAGAGAACCAGCTCTCAGACACACCAGAACCACGTGCCAGAGACGCCGGAAGCACCAGCTGAGCATGCCTCAGCCACCTGCTCGACTCGCAACATACACCTGTCGGACAGGCGTAAAGCACCTGCCGGGTACGCCAGAAACACTTGGCGGACGCTCCGGAATCACCTGTCGGGCGTGCTGGAACCACCTCTCAGACTTGCCAGAACCATGTTCTGGACACGCCGGTACCACCTGCCGAGTATGCCGCAACCCGCTGATCCACTCCCCAGAACCACCTAGTGGACACGCCAAAATCAACTGCCGGCTACGCCAGAACCACTCGGCAGACACTCCGGAATCACATGCCAGGCATTCCGGAACCACCTCTCAGAGGTGCCAGAACCACATGCCGGACACTCCGGAATCACCTGCCGGGCATGCCGGAACCACCTGCAGGACATACCGGAACCACCGGCTCGACTCGCCGGAACCATTGCCGGACATGCAAAATCACCTGCCGGCTACGCCAGAACCACTTGGCGAACACTCCGGAATCACCTGTCGGGCATGCTGGAACCAACTCTCAGACGTGCCAGAACCTCGTGCCGGTCACGCCAGAACCACCCGCCGGACACGCCGGAACCACCGGCTCGACTCGCCAGAACCACCGCTGGCCATGCAAAATGACCAGCCGGCTACGCCAGAACCACTTGGCGAACACTCCGGAATCACCTGTCGGGCATGCCGGAACCGCCACACAGACTTGTCAGAACCATGTTCCGGACACGCCGGTACCACCTGCCGAGTATGCCGGAACCACCTGATCCACTCCCCACAACCACCAGATGGACACGCCAGAATCACCTGCCGACTACGCCAGAACCACTCGGCAGACACTCCGGAACCACCTGCCGGGAATGCCGGAACCACCTCTCAGAGGTGCCAGAACCACATGCCGGACACTCCGGAATCACCTGCCGGGCATGCCGGAACCACCTATCAGAAGTGACAGAACCACATGCCGGACACTCCGGAATCACCTGCCTGGCATGACGGAACCATCTCTCAGACGTGCCAGAACCATGTTCCGGACACGCTGGTACCAACTGCCGAGCTCCCAGGAACCAACTGCTGGACACGCCAAAATCACCTGCCGGCTACGCCAGAACCACACGGCAGACACTCCGGAATCACCTGCCGGGCTGGCTGGAACCACCTGCTGGTCACGCCAAAATCACCTTCCAGCTACGCCAGAACCACTTGGCGGACACTCCGGAAACACCTCTCCGGACGGCCGGAACCACCTCCCAGACGTGCCAGAACCATGTGCCTGAGATGCCGGAACCACTCCCCGAACAGACCGAAACCACCTGCCAGACCCGCCTGAACCCCCTGGCGAGCACGCCTGATCCACCTGCTCAACTAGCCGGAACCAACTTCCTGACATGCGAAAATCACCTGCCAGGTATACAAGAACCACTTGGTGGACACTCTGGAATCATCTGCCAGACATGCCAGAACCAGCTCTCAGACACACCAGAACCACGTGCCAGACACGCCGGAAGCACCAGCTGAGCATGCCTGAGCCACCTGCTCGACTCGCAAGATACACCTGTCTGACATGTCAAAATCACCAGCCGGGTACGCCAGAAACACTTGACGGACGCTCCGGAATCACCTGTCGGGCGTGCCAGAACCACCTCTCAGACTTGACAGAACCAAATGCCGGACACTCCGGTATCACCTGCCGGGCATGCCGGAACAACCTCTCAGAGGTGCCAGAACCAAATGCCGGACACTCCAGTATCACCTGCCGGGCATGTCGGAACCACCTCTCAGAGGTGCCTGAACCACATGCCGGACACTCCGGAATCACCTGCCGGGCATGCTGGAACCACGTGCTGGACATGCCGGAACCAACTGCCGGACATGCCGGAACCACCTGCCGGACATTCCGGAACCACCGGCTCGACTCGCCGGAACAATTGCCGGACATGCAAAATCACCTGCCGGCTACGCCAGAACCACTTGGCGAACACTCCGGTATCACCTGCCGGCCATGCCGGAACCACCTCTCAGAGGTGCCAGAACCACATGCCGGACACTCCGGAATCACCTGCCGGGCATGCCGGAACCACCTGCCGGACATACCGGAACCACTGGCTCGACTCGTCGGAACCATTGCCGGACATGCAAAATCACCTGCCGGCTATGCCAGAACCACTTGGGGAACACTCCGGAATCACATGCCGGGCATGGCGGAAGCACCTCTCAGACATGCCGGAACCACATGCCAATGACACCGGAAGCACCTGCCGAGCACGCCAGAACCACCTGCTCGACTCGCCAAAACCAACTGCTGGACACGCCAAAATCACCTGCCGGCTACGCCAGAACCACTCGGCAGACACTCCGGAATCACCTGCCGTGCTGGCTGGAACCACCTGCCGGTCACGCCAACATCACCTTTCATCTACGCCAGAACCACTTGGCGGACACTCCGGAAACACCAGTCGGGCCGGCCGCAACCACCTCTCAGACGTGCCAGAACCATGTGCCTGAGATGCCGGAACCACTCCCCGAACAGACCGAAACCACCTGCCAGACCCGCCTGAACCCCCTGGCGAGCACGCCTGATCCACCTGCTCAACTAGCCGGAACCACCTTCCTGACATGCCAAAATCACCTGCCAGGTATTCAAGAACCACTTGGTGGACACTCCGGAATCATCTGCCGGACATGCCAGAACCAGCTCTCAGACACACCAGATCCACGTACCAGAGACGCCAGAAGCACCAGCTGAGCATGCCTGAGCCACCTGCTCGACTTGCAAGAAACACCTGCCAGACACGCCAAAATCACCTGCCGGGTACGCCAGAACCACGTGGCGGACACTCCGGAATCACCTGTCGGGCATGCCGGAACCAACTCTCAGACGTGCCAGAACCTCGGGCTGGACACGCCAGTACCACCTGCCGGACAGACCGGAACAACCTGCTGGAGACGCCGGAACCAGTGGCTCGACTCGCCGGAACCACCGCCGGACATGCAAAATGACCTGCCGGCTACGCCAGAACCACTCGGCAGACACTCCGGAATCACCTGCCGGGCTGGCTGGAACCACCTGCAGGTCACGCCAACATCACCTGCCAGCTATGCCAGAACCACTTGGCGGACACCATGGAAACACCTGTCGGGCCGGCCATAACCACCTCTCAGACGTGTCAGAACCATGTGCCTGAGATGCCGGAACCACACCCCGAACAGACCAAAACCACCTGCCAGACCCGCCTGAATCCCCTGGCGAGCACGCCTGATCCACCTGCTGAACTACCCGGAACCAACTTCCTGAAACGCCAAAATCACCTGCCAGGTATACCAGAACCACTTGGTGGACACTCCGGAGTCATCTGCCGGAGATGCCAGAACCAGCTCTCAGACACTCCAGAACCACGTGCCAGAGACGCTGGAAGCACCAGCTGAGCATGCCTGAGCCACCTGCTCGACTCGCAAGATACACCTGTCGGACATGCCAAAATCACCTGCCGGTTACGCCAGAAACACTTGGCGGACGCTCCGGAATTACCTGTCGGACGTGCCGGAACCACCTCTCAGACTTGCCAGAACCATGTACTGGACACGCAGGTACCACCTGCCGAGTATGCCGGAACCAGCTGATCCACTCCCCAGAACCATCTAGTGGACACGCCAAAATCAACTGCCGGCTACGCCAGAAACACTCGGCAGACACTCCGGAATCACATGCCAGGCATTCCGGAACCACCTCTCAGAGGTGCCAGAACCAAAATCCGGACACTCCGGTATCACCTGCCGGGAATGCCAGAACCACCTGTCAGAGGTGCCAGAACCACATGCCGGACACTCCGGAATCACCTGCCGGGCATGCTGGAACCACGTGCTCGACATGCCGGAACAACCTGCCGGACATGCCGGAACCACCGGCTCGACTCGCCGGAACCATTGCCGGACATGCAAAATCACCTGCCGGCTACCCCAGAACCACTTGGCGAACACTCCGGTATCACCTGCCGGGCATGCCGGAACCACCTCTCAGAGGTGCCAGAACCACATGCCGGACACTCCAGAATCACCTGCCGGGCATGCCGGAACCACCTGCCGGACATGCCGGAACCACCGGCTCGACTCGCCGGAACCATTGCCGGACATGCAAAATCACCTGACGGCTACGCCAGAACCACTTGGCGAACACTCCGGAATCACCTGCCGGGCATGGCGGAACCACCTCTCAGACATGCCGGAACCACATGCCAGTGACACCGGAAGCACCTGCCGAGCACGCCAGAACCACCTGCTCGACTCGCCAAAACCACCTGCTGGACACGCCAAAATCACCTGCCGGCTAGGCCACAACCTTTTGGTGAACTCTTCCGAATCACCTGCCGGGCTGGCTGGAACCACCTGCCGGTCACGCCAACATCACCTGCCAGCTATGCCAGAACCACTTGGCTGACACCATATAAACACCTGTCGGGCCGGCCCGAACCACCTATCAGACGTGCCAGAACCATGTGCCTGAGATGCCGGAACCACACCCCAAACAGACCGAAACCACCTGCCAGACCCGCCTGAACCACCTGCCCAGCACGCCGGAAGCACCTACTCGACTCGCTGGAACCACCTACCTGACACGCTAAAATCACCTGCCGGGTATGCCGCAACCACTTGGTGGACACTCCGGAATCATCTGCCGGACATGCCAGAACCAGCTCTCAGACACACCAGAACCACGTGCCAGACACGCCGGAAGCACCTGCTGAGCATGCCTGAGCCAAATGCTCGACTTGCAAGAAACACCTGCCAGACACGCCAAAATCACCTGCCGGGTATGCCAGAACCACGTGGCGGACACTCCGGAATCACCTGTCGGGCGTGCCGGAACCAACTCTCAGAAGTGCCAGAACCTCGGGCTGGACACGCCAGAACCACCTGCCGGACAGACCGGAACCACCTGCTGGACACGCCGGAACCAGTGGCTCGACTCGCCGGAACCACCACCGGACATGCAAAATGACCTGCCGGCTACGCCAGAACCACTCGGCAGACACTCCGGAATCACCTGCCGGGCTGGCTGGCACCACCTGCCGTTCACGCCAACATCACCTGCCAGCTATGCCAGAACCACTTGGCGGACGCCATGGAAACACCTGTCGGGAGGGCCAGAACCACCTCTCAGACGTGTTAGAACCATCTGCCTGAGATGCCGGAACCACACCCCGAACAGACCGAAACCACCTGCCAGACCCGCCTGAACCCCCTGGCGAGCACGCCTGATCCACCTGCTCAACTAGCCGGAACCAACTTCCTGACATGCGAAAATCACCTGCCAGGTATACAAGAACCACTTGGTGGACACTCTGGAATCATCTGCCGGACATGCCAGAACCAGCTCTCAGACACACCAGAACCACGTGCCAGACACGCCGGAAGCACCAGCTGAGCATGCCTGAGCCACCTGCTCGACTCGCAAGATACACCTGTCTGACATGTCAAAATCACCAGCCGGGTACGCCAGAAACACTTGACGGACGCTCCGGAATCACCTGTCGGGCGTGCCAGAACCACCTCTCAGACTTGACAGAACCAAATGCCGGACACTCCGGTATCACCTGCCGGGCATGCCGGAACAACCTCTCAGAGGTGCCAGAACCAAATGCCGGACACTCCAGTATCACCTGCCGGGCATGTCGGAACCACCTCTCAGAGGTGCCTGAACCACATGCCGGACACTCCGGAATCACCTGCCGGGCATGCTGGAACCACGTGCTGGACATGCCGGAACCAACTGCCGGACATGCCGGAACCACCTGCCGGACATTCCGGAACCACCGGCTCGACTCGCCGGAACAATTGCCGGACATGCAAAATCACCTGCCGGCTACGCCAGAACCACTTGGCGAACACTCCGGTATCACCTGCCGGCCATGCCGGAACCACCTACCAGAGGTGCCAGAACCACATGCCGGACACTCCGGAATCACCTGCCGGGCATGCCGGAACCACCTGCCGGACATACCGGAACCACTGGCTCGACTCGTCGGAACCATTGCCGGACATGCAAAATCACCTGCCGGCTATGCCTGAACCACTTGGGGAACACTCCGGAATCACATGCCGGGCATGGCGGAAGCACCTCTCAGACATGCCGGAACCACATGCCAATGACACCGGAAGCACCTGCCGAGCACGCCAGAACCACCTGCTCGACTCGCCAAAACCAACTGCTGGACACGCCAAAATCACCTGCCGGCTACGCCAGAACCACTCGGCAGACACTCCGGAATCACCTGCCGTGCTGGCTGGAACCACCTGCCGGTCACGCCAACATCACCTTTCATCTACGCCAGAACCACTTGGCGGACACTCCGGAAACACCAGTCGGGCCGGCCGCAACCACCTCTCAGACGTGCCAGAACCATGTGCCTGAGATGCCGGAACCACTCCCCGAACAGACCGAAACCACCTGCCAGACCCGCCTGAACCCCCTGGCGAGCACGCCTGATCCACCTGCTCAACTAGCCGGAACCACCTTCCTGACATGCCAAAATCACCTGCCAGGTATTCAAGAACCACTTGGTGGACACTCCGGAATCATCTGCCGGACATGCCAGAACCAGCTCTCAGACACACCAGATCCACGTACCAGAGACGCCAGAAGCACCAGCTGAGCATGCCTGAGCCACCTGCTCGACTTGCAAGAAACACCTGCCAGACACGCCAAAATCACCTGCCGGGTACGCCAGAACCACGTGGCGGACACTCCGGAATCACCTGTCGGGCATGCCGGAACCAACTCTCAGACGTGCCAGAACCTCGGGCTGGACACGCCAGTACCACCTGCCGGACAGACCGGAACAACCTGCTGGAGACGCCGGAACCAGTGGCTCGACTCGCCGGAACCACCGCCGGACATGCAAAATGACCTGCCGGCTACGCCAGAACCACTCGGCAGACACTCCGGAATCACCTGCCGGGCTGGCTGGAACCACCTGCAGGTCACGCCAACATCACCTGCCAGCTATGCCAGAACCACTTGGCGGACACCATGGAAACACCTGTCGGGCCGGCCAGAACCACCTCTCAGACGTGTCAGAACCATGTGCCTGAGATGCCGGAACCACACCCCGAACAGACCAAAACCACCTGCCAGACCCGCCTGAATCCCCTGGCGAGCACGCCTGATCCACCTGCTGAACTACCCGGAACCAACTTCCTGAAACGCCAAAATCACCTGCCAGGTATACCAGAACCACTTGGTGGACACTCCGGAGTCATCTGCCGGAGATGCCAGAACCAGCTCTCAGACACTCCAGAACCACGTGCCAGAGACGCTGGAAGCACCAGCTGAGCATGCCTGAGCCACCTGCTCGACTCGCAAGATACACCTGTCGGACATGCCAAAATCACCTGCCGGTTACGCCAGAAACACTTGGCGGACGCTCCGGAATTACCTGTCGGACGTGCCGGAACCACCTCTCAGACTTGCCAGAACCATGTACTGGACACGCAGGTACCACCTGCCGAGTATGCCGGAACCAGCTGATCCACTCCCCAGAACCATCTAGTGGACACGCCAAAATCAACTGCCGGCTACGCCAGAAACACTCGGCAGACACTCCGGAATCACATGCCAGGCATTCCGGAACCACCTCTCAGAGGTGCCAGAACCAAAATCCGGACACTCCGGTATCACCTGCCGGGAATGCCAGAACCACCTGTCAGAGGTGCCAGAACCACATGCCGGACACTCCGGAATCACCTGCCGGGCATGCTGGAACCACGTGCTCGACATGCCGGAACAACCTGCCGGACATGCCGGAACCACCGGCTCGACTCGCCGGAACCATTGCCGGACATGCAAAATCACCTGCCGGCTACCGCAGAACCACTTGGCGAACACTCCGGTATCACCTGCCGGGCATGCCGGAACCACCTCTCAGAGGTGCCAGAACCACATGCCGGACACTCCAGAATCACCTGCCGGGCATGCCGGAACCACCTGCCGGACATGCCGGAACCACCGGCTCGACTCGCCGGAACCATTGCCGGACATGCAAAATCACCTGACGGCTACGCCAGAACCACTTGGCGAACACTCCGGAATCACCTGCCGGGCATGGCGGAACCACCTCTCAGACATGCCGGAACCACATGCCAGTGACACCGGAAGCACCTGCCGAGCACGCCAGAACCACCTGCTCGACTCGCCAAAACCACCTGCTGGACACGCCAAAATCACCTGCCGGCTAGGCCACAACCTTTTGGTGAACTCTTCCGAATCACCTGCCGGGCTGGCTGGAACCACCTGCCGGTCACGCCAACATCACCTGCCAGCTATGCCAGAACCACTTGGCTGACACCATATAAACACCTGTCGGGCCGGCCCGAACCACCTATCAGACGTGCCAGAACCATGTGCCTGAGATGCCGGAACCACACCCCAAACAGACCGAAACCACCTGCCAGACCCGCCTGAACCACCTGCCCAGCACGCCGGAAGCACCTACTCGACTCGCTGGAACCACCTACCTGACACGCTAAAATCACCTGCCGGGTATGCCGCAACCACTTGGTGGACACTCCGGAATCATCTGCCGGACATGCCAGAACCAGCTCTCAGACACACCAGAACCACGTGCCAGACACGCCGGAAGCACCTGCTGAGCATGCCTGAGCCAAATGCTCGACTTGCAAGAAACACCTGCCAGACACGCCAAAATCACCTGCCGGGTATGCCAGAACCACGTGGCGGACACTCCGGAATCACCTGTCGGGCATGCCGGAACCAACTCTCAGAAGTGCCAGAACCTCGGGCTGGACACGCCAGAACCACCTGCCGGACAGACCGGAACCACCTGCTGGACACGCCGGAACCAGTGGCTCGACTCGCCGGAACCACCACCGGACATGCAAAATGACCTGCCGGCTACGCCAGAACCACTCGGCAGACACTCCGGAATCACCTGCCGGGCTGGCTGGCACCACCTGCCGTTCACGCCAACATCACCTGCCAGCTATGCCAGAACCACTTGGCGGACGCCATGGAAACACCTGTCGGGAGGGCCAGAACCACCTCTCAGACGTGTTAGAACCATCTGCCTGAGATGCCGGAACCACACCCCGAACAGACCGAAACCACCTGACAGACCCGCCTGAATCCCCTGGCGAGCACGCCTGATCCACCTGCTGAACTAGCCGGAACCAACTTCCTGAAACGCCAAAATCACCTGCCAGGTATACCAGAACCACTTGGTGGACACTCCGGAATCATCTGCCGGAGATGCCAGAACCAGCTCTCAGACACACCAGAACCACGTGCCAGAGACGCTGGAAGCACCAGCTGAGCATGCCTGAGCCACCTGCTCGACTCGCAAGATACACCTGTCGGACATGCCAAAATCACCTGCCGGTTACGCCAGACACACTTGGCGCACGCTCCGGAATTACCTGTCGGACGTGCCGGAACCACCTCTCAGACTTGCCAGAACCATGTACTGGACACGCGGGTACCACCTGCCGAGTATGCCGGAACCAGCTGATCCACTCCCCAGAACCATCTAGTGGACACGCCAAAATCAACTGCCGGCTAAGCCAGAACCACTCGGCAGACACTCCGGAATCACATGCCAGGCATTCCGGAACCACCTCTCAGAGGTGCCAGAACCAAATGCCGGACACTCCGGTATCACCTGCCGGGAATGCCGGAACCACCTCTCAGAGGTGCCAGAACCAGATGCCGGACACTCCGGAATCACCTGCCGGGCATGCTGGAACCACGTGCTGGACATGCCGGAACAACCTGCCGGACATGCCGGAACCACCGGCTCGACTCGCCGGAACCATTGCTGGACATGCAAAATCACCTGCCGGCTACGCCAGAACCACTTGGCGAACACTCCGGAATCACCTGCCGGGCATGGCGGAACCACCTCTCCGACATGCCGGAACCACATGCCAATGACACAGGAAGCACCTGACGAGCACGCCAGAACCACCTGCTCGACTCGCCAAAACCACCTGCTGGACACGCCAAAATCACCTTCCGGCTACGCCACAACCATTTGGTGAACTCTTCGGAATCACCTCCCGGGCTGGCTGGAACCACCTGCCGGTCACGCCAACATCACCTGCCAGCTATGCCAGACCCACTTGGCGGACACCATGGAAACACCTGTCGGGCCGGCCGGAACCACCTATCAGACGTGCCAGAACCATGTGCCTGAGATGCCGGAACCACACCCCGAACAGACCGAAACCACCTGCCAGATCAGCCTGAACCACCTGCCCAGCACGTTGGAACCACCTACACGACTCGCCGGAACCACCTACCTGACACGCTAAAATCACCTGCCGGGTATGCCACAACCACTTGGTGGACACTCCGGAATCATCTGCCGGACATGCCAGAACCAGCTCTCAGACACACCAGAACCACGTGCCAGACACGCCGGAAGCACCTGCTGAGCATGCCTGAGCCAAATGCTCGACTTGCAAGAAACACCTGCCAGACACGCCAAAATCACCTGCCGTGTACGCCAGAACCACGTGGCGGACACTCCTGAATCACCTGTCGGGCATGCCGGAACCACCTCTCAGACTTGCCAGAACCATGTTCCGGACACGCCGGTACCACCTGCCGAGCTTGCCGGAACCACCTGCTGGACACGCCAAAATCACCTGCCGGCTACGCCAGAACCACACGGCAGACACTCCGGAATCACCTGCCGGGCTGGCTGGAACCACCTGCTGGTCACGCCAAAATCACCTTCCAGCTACGCCAGAACCACTTGGCGGACACTCCGGAAACACCTCTCCGGACGGCCGGAACCACCTCTCAGACGTGCCAGAACCATGTGCCTGAGATGCCGGAACCACTCCCCGAACAGACCGAAACCACCTGCCAGACCCGCCTAAACCCCCTGGCGAGCACGCCTGATCCACCTGCTCAACTAGCCGGAATCAACTTCCTGACACGCCAAAATCACCTGCGAGGTATTCAAGAACCACTTGGTGGACATTCCGGAATCATCTGCCGGACATGCCAGAACCAGCTCTCAGACACACCAGAACCATGTGCCAGAGACGCCGGAAGCACCAGCTGAGCATGCCTGAGCCACCTGCTCGACTCGCAAGATACACCTGTCGGACATGTCAAAATCACCTGCCGGGTACGCCAGAAACACTTGGCGGACGCTCCGGAATCACCTGTCGGGCGTGCCGGAACCACCTCTCAGACTTGCCAGAACCATGTTCTGGACACGCCGGTACCACCTGCCGAGTATGCCGGAACCAGCTGATCCACTCCCCAGAACCACCTAGTGGACACACCAAAATCAACTCCCGGCTAATCCAGAACCACTCGGCAGACACTCCGGAATCACATGCCAGGCATTCCGGAACCACCTCTCAGAGGTGCCAGAACCAAATGCCGGACACTCCGGTATCACCTGCCGGGTATGCCGGAACCACCTCTCAGAGGTGCCAGAACCACATGCCGGACACTCCGGAATCACCTGCCGGGCATGCTGGAACCACGTGCTGGACATGCCGGAACCACCTGCCGGACATGCCGGAACCACCTGCCGGACATTCCGGAACCACTGGCTCGACTCGCCGGAACCAATGCCGGACATGCAAAATCACCTGCCGGCTATGCCTGAACCACTTGGGGAACACTCCGGAATCACCTGCCGGGCATGGCGGAGCCACCTCTCAGACATGCCGGAACCACATGCCAATGACACCGGAAGCACCTGCCGAGCACGCCAGAACCACCTGCTCGACTCGCCAAAACCACCTGCTGGACACGCCAGAATCACCTGCCGACTACGCCAGAACCACTCGGCAGACACTCCGGAACCACCTGCCGGGCATGCCGGAACCACCTCTCAGAGGGGCCAGAACCACATGCCGGACACTCCGGAATCACCTGCCGGGCATGCCGGAACCACCTCTCAGAGGTGCCAGAACCACATGCCGGACACTCCGGAATCACCTGCCGGGCATGCCGGAACCATCTCTCAGACGTGCCAGAACCATGTTCCGGACACGCTGGTACCACCTGCCGAGCTCGCCGGAACCACCTGCTGGACACGCCTAAATCACCTGCCAGCTACGCCAGAACCACACGGCAGACACTCCGGAATCACCTGCCGGGCTGGCTGGAACCACCTGCCTCTCACGCCAACATCACTTTTCTGCTTCGCCAGAACCACTTGGCGGACACTCCGGAAACACCTCTCCGGCCGGCCTTAACCACATCTCAGACGTGCCAGAACCATGTGCCTGAGATGCCGGAACCACTCCCCGAACAGACCGAAACCACCAGCCAGACCCGCCTGAACCCTCTGGCGAGCACGCCTGATCCACCTGCTCAACTAGCCGGAACCGCCTTCCTGACACGCCAAAATCACCTGCCGGCTACGCCACAACCATTTGGTGAACTCTTCGGAATCACCTGCCGGGCTGGCTCCAGAACCACTCGGCAGACTCTCCGGAACCACCTGCCGGGCATGCCGGAACCACCTGCCGGGCATGCCGGAAGCACATGCCAATGACACCGTAAGCACCTGCCAAGCACGCCAGAACCACCTGCTCGACTCGCCAAAACCACCTGCTGGACACGCCAAAATCACCTGCCGGCTACGCCACAACCATTTTGTGAACTCTTCGGAATCACCTGCCAGGCTACCTGGAACCACCTGCTGGTCATGCCAACATCACCTGACAGCTATGCCAGCACCACTTGGCGGACACTCCTGAAACACCTGTCGGGCCGGCCGGAACCACCTCTCAGACGTGCCAGAACCATGAGCCTGAGATGCCGGAACCACTCGCCGAACAGACGGAAACCACCTGCCAGACCCGCCTGAACCCCCTGGCGAGCACGCCTGATCCACCTGCTCAACTAGACGGAACCAACTTCCTGACACGCCAAAATCACCTGCCAGGTATACAAGAACCACTTGGTGGACACTCCGGAATCATCTGCCGGACATGCCAGAACCAGCTCTCAGACACACCAGAACCACGTGCCAGAGACGCCGGAAGCACCAGCTGAGCATGCCTGAGCCACCTGCTCGACTCGCAAGATACACCTGTCGGACAGGCGAAAATCACCTTCCGGGTACGACAGAAACACTTGGCGGACGCTCCGGAATCACCTGTCGGGCGTGCCGGAACCACCTCTCAGACTTGCCAGAACCATGTTCTGGACACGCCGGTACCACCTGCCGAGTATGCCGGAACCAGCTGATCCACTCCCCTAACCACATAGTGGACATGCCAGAATCAACTGCCGGCTACGCCAGAACCACTCGGCAGACACTCCGGAATCACATGCCAGGCATTCCGGAACCACCTCTCAGAGGTGCCAGAACCAAAGGCCGGAGACTCCGGTATCACCTGCCGGGCATGCCGTAACCACCTCTCAGAGGTGCCAGAACCACATGCCGGACACTCCGGAATCACCTGCCGGGCATGCCGGAACCACGTGCTGGACATGCCGGAACCACCTGCCGGACATGCCGGAACCACCTGCCGGACATTCCGGAACCACCGGCTCGACTCGCCGGAACCATTGCCGGACATGCCAAATCACCTGCCGGCTACGCCAGAACCACTTGGCGAACACTCCGGTATCACCTGCCGGGCATGCCGGAACCACCTCTCAGAGGTGCCAGAACCACATGCCGGACACTCCGGAATCACCTGCCGGGCATGCCGGAACCACCTCTCAGAGGTGCCAGAACCACATGCCGGACACTCCGGAATCACCTGCCGGGCATGCCGGAACCATTGCCGGACATGCAAAATCACCTGCTGGCTACGCCAGAACCACTTGGCGAACACTCCGGAATCACCTGCCGGGCATGGCGGAACCACCTCTCAGACATGCCGGAACCACATGCCAATGACACAGGAAGCACCTGACGAGCATGCCAGAACCACCTGCTCGACTCGCCAAAACCACCTGCTGGACACGCCAAAATCACCTGCCGGCTACGCCACAACCATTTGGTGAACTCTTCGGAATCACCTGCCGGGCTGGCTGGAACCACCTGCCGGTCACGCCAACATCACCTGCCAGCTATGCCAGAACCACTTGGCGGACACCATGGAAACACCTGTCTGGCCGGCCGGAACAAACCTATCACACGTGCCAGAACCATGTGCCTGAGATGCCGGAACCACTCCCCGAACAGACCGAAACCACCTGCCAGATCAGCCTGAACCACCTGCCCAGCACGTTGGAACCACCTACACGACTCGCCGGAACCACCTACCTGACACGCTAAAATCACCTGCCGGGTATGCCACAACCACTTGGTGGACACTCCGGAATCATCTGCCGGACATGCCAGAAGCAGCTCTCAGACACACCAGAACCACGTGCCAGACACGCCGGAAGCACCTGCTGAGCATGCCTGAGCCAAATGCTCGACTTGCAAGAAACACCTGCCAGACACGCCAAAATCACCTGCCGTGTACGCCAGAACCACGTGGCGGACACTCCTGAATCACCTGTCGGGCATGCCGGAACCACCTCTCAGACTTGCCAGAACCATGTTCCGGACACGCCGGTACCACCTGCCGAGCTTGCCGGAACCACCTGCTGGACACGCCAAAATCACCTGCCGGCTACGCCAGAACCACACGGCAGACACTCCGGAATCACCTGCCGGGCTGGCTGGAACCACCTGCTGGTCAGGCCAAAATCACCTTCCAGCTACGCCAGAACCACTTGGCGGACACTCCGGAAACACCTCTCCGGACGGCCGGAACCACCTCTCAGACGTGCCAGAACCATGTGCCTGAGATGCCGGAACCACTCCCCGAACAGACCGAAACCACCTGCCAGACCCGCCTACACCCCCTGGCGAGCACGCCTGATCCACCTGCTCAACTAGCCGGAATCAACTTCCTGACACGCCAAAATCACCTGCGAGGTATTCAAGAACCACTTGGTGGACATTCCGGAATCATCTGCCGGACATGCCAGAACCAGCTCTCAGACACACCAGAACCATGTGCCAGAGACGCCGGAAGCACCAGCTGAGCATGCCTGAGCCACCTGCTCGACTCGCAAGATACACCTGTCGGACATGTCAAAATCACCTGCCGGGTACGCCAGAAACACTTGGCGGACGCTCCGGAATCACCTGTCGGGCGTGCCGGAACCACCTCTCAGACTTGCCAGAACCATGTTCTGGACACGCCGGTACCACCTGCCGAGTATGCCGGAACCAGCTGATCCACTCCCCAGAACCACCTAGTGGACACACCAAAATCAACTCCCGGCTAATCCAGAACCACTCGGCAGACACTCCGGAATCACATGCCAGGCATTCCGGAACCACCTCTCAGAGGTGCCAGAACCAAATGCCGGACACTCCGGTATCACCTGCCGGGTATGCCGGAACCACCTCTCAGAGGTGCCAGAACCACATGCCGGACACTCCGGAATCACCTGCCGGGCATGCTGGAACCACGTGCTGGACATGCCGGAACCACCTGCCGGACATGCCGGAACCACCTGCCGGACATTCCGGAACCACTGGCTCGACTCGCCGGAACCAATGCCGGACATGCAAAATCACCTGCCGGCTATGCCTGAACCACTTGGGGAACACTCCGGAATCACCTGCCGGGCATGGCGGAGCCACCTCTCAGACATGCCGGAACCACATGCCAATGACACCGGAAGCACCTGCCGAGCACGCCAGAACCACCTGCTCGACTCGCCAAAACCACCTGCTGGACACGCCAGAATCACCTGCCGACTACGCCAGAACCACTCGGCAGACACTCCGGAACCACCTGCCGGGCATGCCGGAACCACCTCTCAGAGGGGCCAGAACCACAT